>NW_010338635.1:0-15682 GCF_000700745.2 Antrostomus carolinensis
TGACGTTTGGGGATTTGTATATTTATTCTGACTAAAAAAACCCCCAAAACCCAAACCGCCCCAAACCTCGCCCAATGCTCCGTGCCACCAGTTTAAAGCAGGCCCTCCCTGGGGCGCTGCGGTGTCCGATGCCGCGGCCACTCGCCGCGGCTGCTGTGCGGATGGGGGTGCGGGAAGCTTCAGCCGGGGGGTTGTGTGTCCAGGTTACACTCACAGGTCTTCTCCTCGCACTTCAGAAGAAATTTTCAGAATTAAAATACCCTGAGGAGGAGGAGGAAGCTGCGAATACCTGTGGAAGGATTTCCTCCACGGTAACAGCGGGAGCAAAACGAAGTATTTAGACGAAAAGAAATCCCTTGTCAGAAGGAGAAAAAAGGGCGACTGAAAGAGCCTTTCGGTCAGAGATCAGTGGTGAGACTGAAAGACTCACACAATACAGATCTGAGTGCAGTGTCTTAACGTCGAAGCCTTAAACTGGAAGGCAGTGAAGATGCAGTCATTTTGTAAATGTGACGTGATGGGTGATGTGGGGTGATCTTGATGAATCCCCTCTGGTATGCAGACAGGATGGCATAGTAACCTTGTTTTACATAACATCATTAAGGAGATTCTTGGCTAAACTCAAAACAGTTTAAAGAATATACTTTATTATAAAAATGTGCAACTGTCCATAAAACTTTATCAGGCAGTATTTTATATTACAGTCATTGGAGGAGTCAAAGTCAGGTCTTTGCTGATCATCTGCCCTTGTTTATGTCTTAACAGAACTAGGTAATCATGCTTTACAGCTAAATGACACTGATGGAACAACAGTAAGTTCCATATGATACATTAGTGAATTGTTCTTTTCATGAGTGTAATTATAAAAAGCAAGAGTAATGCTTTCATGCCCAAGTAGTTTTCGTAGTTACAAATGACAACTTGGAAGTTTTGTTCCGTTGTGGAAACCCAAAGACAAATATACTCAAAGTGAGAAAACTTTTTTTCAGAATATTAAACATTAAAATGTATGGTTGGATAAAAATGTTTTCCTGCGATTGTAAATGCGACAGTTTGAATAAGGTTTATTGGCAAAATACACCGCAGCACGAATTTATAAGTAAAATCACAGTCAAAGAGCTTTGTGGAGAAGGTACCGTCTGTGCAGCCAGTCTGGCGCAGGCCGTTGCTTATGAAATCTCAGCCACCGAAAGCTTCCCTTGCGCTCACTGCTGCCTGCCCATGAAGCTCCCTGAAGCCTTCTTTCAGAAGGGTAAAGGAAAAATTATGAAATTCATGCATTTCATAGACCAAATATTTCGGTGTTCTGTAACAGTGAAAGAAATTGTGAGTCTTAACGGCTGTGTGAACCCTGCTTGTGAGAGAATTACGCAGAACTCAGGAAATTGAGATTAAGGGGTGATTTAATGTAAAGCTTTTGAGTAGAAAAACAGGTAGTGTGGGTCAATGACAGATGGTCAGCTTTTGAATCACCTGAATTGTATCCCTGTTTTAAATTGGAAGGATGGATTTCCACAGAGTGAGTTTATGGATAAAGGAAGGGGCAAAATCTGGGTTTTGGTATAATGTTAAAGTAATGTGCAGACAATGTTTATGTTAGGTTGGTGGGGTTTGGTTTGGTGTGGTTTGCTTTTTTCCCCCAGCTGATTTTGGCGCCATTATTGCTTTGTTCTTTCATTCCACAAACATCACTTCTACTGCTGGCAGAAGTATTCAGGACCTATGTGAACGGAGCTGATGTTTTGCCACTGCAAATGTACTGAGAGTATCAGTGAACAGGACTGGTCCTTTGTCACTGCAGCTGTGTCCCAGGATGTGGTACGGTACTACTCTTGGGTCTCTTCAAAAATAACAGCATTATGGGCTGAGAAAAACCCTATTTTGAAGTTGGTATTTAGACGTGATTCAAATCAACTTGGAGCAGACATTGCAGCTCTCTGTCTGCAAGCAACCTTAATTTTTTTGCTGTGTTGCATTTGATAAGGACTCAGATTGTTGTTGGCTGGGTTAGCACTGCCAGGAGCAGGCTCACATACATTGTAGAGGTGTGAGCTTTACTCCTTGTGGCATAGAAAGTTACTGAAGTTAAGAAACTTTCTTGTATTAGCTTTGACTGCTTTTGACTTGGCTTTGTGGCATACTTGTGCTAAATGGCTTTTGCAAACACTGCTTACAGAAGCTGCCAGTTCCTGAGCAGGCTCATGGTGTGGTCAGTCCAGCAAGCTGCTCTCACCAAGAGAGCCCCTCACCTTTTTCAGATACTGGTTCCACGGGCAGGTGCTCCTTGTGATCAAATTTGCTGCCTAGGGGAGCAAGTTTGGCATCAGGTGCCAGCTTAAACCCTGTCTGTTTAAGGTAGAATGTAGGTCTCTTCTATTTGCTTGGTTTAGACCACAGCCTAGCAGATACTTCAGCATGCTTGTAATTTAAAACAGAGCTATTACTAGCTTAAGTCTGGTTTGTGTCCACTCTCTGTTCTGTGAATGGATTATGTGGACTACACAGGTGCTCTAGCGAGTTGTGGATGCACTGTGGACCTGGAAGCGCTATGGCCACATTTCCAGGGTCCTGTGCTGCCTGAACTCAGCTGGTTAACGTGCTGCCCAACCACCTGTATCACTGACCTGTCTTTTCTCCATCATACCTTTAGTGTCCTTTGTACCCTATGTGCCTTCAGTCTAAGTTAAATACTCTTTATACTCTCTGCGGGTTTTGTTTTATCCTGGGTATCCCAGGCTACTTTCAGCTCAGTTATGTGAAAGTTGAATGCAAGCAGCTAAGTTGAACACATGCATAATATATATTCAGGTTCTTTGAAATCTAAAGGTCAGGAGTGTACATAAGGGCTCTGCTTATTTGTGGCTATTTGGTGTTAGACACTGTTTGACAGAAAAGATTAAACACTGGGCAAAAGTGACAAAAACATAACTCACTTGCTGTAGTGCACTTGCTAAGACATTCTCATGAAAAACTGAAATACAAGTTAAATACATACTTATTTTATTCCAGGCTATAGAATAAGTGTATTTAGGCAATTTTTCAAAGTGTATTGTACACTGCATGCACAATAAATCAGTTTAATAGCTTGACTGTTTTACAATTTGTGTTCAAAGAACTGTATGATAGGCAATGAGATCATGTTACTGCAGGACTTGTTGTCCATTTGGACCGCATCCATTTTTTCATAAAAAAAATTTGCGAAACCCAAACTGATAGCTGAAATGTATATTAAACATTTTAATATGAGCATTTGCTCCAAGAAAGAAACTTCATGTTATGTTCAGTTTTTAAATCTCTCCAAATAGAGGATTTAAGACAAATTTTGAACGTGATTTCATTGCAGTATTACACTGAAGATTGGTGTAAAATTTTTCAAAATTCTGTAACAGTTTCAAAATACAGATTTTGGAATCTTATGCTATAAATCAAGATAAAATTTTAGGGCCCACACATTTAGCTTTAAAACTGTCCTTGAAAGGATGACTTGTCTATGTTGACAAGAGCTTCTACCTGTGTTAAATATCTTATAAAGATAGCTTATGACTAGCAGGTCACCATCCAATAGTAACATTAAGAATATTCAGGTCTACATTTGTAAAGACTTATGCATGCATTTTTGTCTCTTACACATTGTTTAGATGTGTGGACTAAATGTATTGTGCCTCAAACACCAACAAACTTGAAATTACACTATGTAAATATATACATAAATATATGATGCTGTATATGTTTAGTACCACAGTAAATATAACTGTAATCAAAGGATACTAGACATATGTAGGACCATAGTTAAATTCCAATTAAGAAAAAAGGTCAGAAAAAAATCATTTTTCTAACAGTATTTCACAGTAGAAGGAGGCAGTCCTTTCTCACTGAATTTCCCCCCCTCAGGATTTGTAAACATCATAGCTATTATTCTATCAGTATAATAATTGAATATTTTATTCATAATGGTAAGTAGCTAACCAACATGAATAAAGTTGTCATAACACAATAACACTTTCAGACAAAACAGGTATTTATTAAAAGAAATGTTTATAAATATTTTGTCTTGCATTTTAAACTACATTTTCATAAATAACAATATTTAAAAGTGCTGAATATGGTAGGATAGTCAGCAACGCCACTGTAAACAGATTTGTTTTCCACTTTGCAGATTTTTTTTTTAGATCTCATTTGTCAAACACTACAACAGTTAAAATATTTGCATAGGGAATAGAGAATAGCCCTTTTAATAATCTCCTGAATTCTATATAAATTACAAAACCAAATGAGTTTAAGAAACAGTTTGTTAAATTGTTCATATATATATCCAAAAAAAGCACACAGGTTTCAAGTAAAAAGAATGATTAAAAAATTCCCCAGACTTGCTATTTGAAGCACGTTCAATAAATTAAAAAAAATGAGAGGTAGTAAAACAAAGGAAAAAAAACAAGCCCCAGAAGATAAACTAAGACCTGCATCCTACCAGTTACTGTAGAGCAGCAGACCTGCCTTGGCAGCAGCAGCTGCCTGCGAAGAGTAACTGGGTGGTTGGAGGCAAGTGTGTTGGGGCTAGATTCCACTCAAGGACATAACTGCTAGACCTTCCCGTCCCATCGACAGCAACGGGCTTATGCCATGTTTAGTCCTGTGTAAGTGAGAAGAACCTTGCCTTTTAAGTCTTAGTATAAGACCAGAGTTATCAGTATTAAATATATATATATATATGCACACATACATACATATATATATATATTTAACAAGTATTGAAAGCCATCTCTTGGTATATCTTTAGCAGTTTGTGAGGGATGCTAACGCTCATTTTGCTTGTATGTGATAAGTATGAAGGTGGGGTTCTTTAAGTTCTGAGTCACTGTCTCTTTACACGTCAAAATGCATCCTAAAATTGGACATTTTTTTATAAAAAGGCCAAGCAAACACCTATTAAAAACGCCATGGCAGCCAGGTGATGGGAGTACTCTGCTCCCTTAGCTCTGATTAAGGGCTTAGTACAGGATTCTTTACCCAGGAAAGACACCCCTTGAGTTTCTGTAGGCATTTTGCTTGGGTAAGGACTTGTAGGTTCAGGAGCCCTTGAAGTTTGGTTTAATATTACTTTCCAAACCCCTTGTTTTCAAGGAGTTACTCAAAATCAATGAGGCTAGAAGCTAAGATAAATCTTCTTTAACCCGCCATCTCATAAAACATCGCTTTGATTAAAAAAATTTTTTACTGAATTTATCTTTCAGAAAAAAAAAAAAAAATCTTACAGGACAGATGCAATTCATCAAAATGTTCTAAAATGCTCTAAAATGCTACATGTAGGCAATCTTTTATTAAATTTCTTTATTAAAAAAACTAAATTATCAAGCTTTTTGTTTTTTTGTTTTTGTTTTTTTGCTGAAGTACATAACATTATACAACAGTGTTAGAACTGGATAGCCAGTCTTTAATAAATCAATTACAGTATCTGACATCTGAAATGTACATTGAAAATCTTTGTTCTTTTAACAATTAAACAATATCAGCGCATTGATTGTGTCACCCAGATACGGATCCCTTTAAGTGATTTGTGCTTTTTTTTCTTCTTTTTTTTTTTCTTTCCTTTTTTGACACTGCAAACTCTGTAATGAAAATGCCAGTTTTGGCAGTGAACAACCAGAGGAATCCTCTGCTTGATTTATTTTAAATAAACAGTGATAAATAGCTCTTTTTTTTTCTGTACAGAAATATTGGCTTCAAAAAGTCAGTGTATTGTACTCAGTAGAGCATGTTGAGTAATGCTACACCTTAAAAATTGGCTTTTTTCAGTTAGTGATGTTAAAAAATGCAAGCCTTTTTCTGGTTTGCTGCAGTTGTTTCTATGTACCATAAGACTGTATTGCACAAAAAAAGTTCTTAAATACAGATATAATTTATGTTATTGGATTAAATATTGCAACAACTAAGTGGTAAGTGAAGCAGTTTTACCTTGCACATGCAGTGTGAGGATACACAAGGAGACTGTTCATAAAACTACAAATACATCATTGCAATCTTGACTGCAGTAGGGTGAAAGGAGTGTGAAACAAATGTATTTTGGCAAATCCATTGTTCCCCTCCCACGTCATCTCGAGCAAGGAGGACCTTGGTAAAAATGTAGACAGAGACCATAATATGTATTTGTTTTCTTCACAGTAGCCTGAGTAGTGCTAAACTGTAGTTCTCCAGGAACCCAGCTCCAGATGTTATTAAACTACTTTTCTTCCATCCCACCCACCCAAAAAAAATCAAGTTATTTTGTTTGAAAATTAAAACTAAGTTTCAGAAGTAGAACCTGTAATACTTTCAACAAGAGACTTATAAATCTGAGAGTTCAAAAACCTTGGAAAAGAGTCTCTGTGCATTAGGGTGTATATCTGGAGTTGGGCATCTTCATACATGTGAGGGCTGGGATCCAACAAGTTTCTGTTGATCACTTCTCTCACCCGGGAATCAAGGCTAACCTGAGGAAGATGAGAACAGACTAATATGAAACAGTAATATCAGGAAGGAAGACTGTGATATGTATCTCTGTTTCTCAGGGCTCCATTGAACCTGCCGAGTTTATCAGTTTATTCAAGTAATGCTCTGTGCTTCTTTCAGAGCCACCACACAATTACAGACTGAGACCATCAACTCTCTTTGAGTTTTGACTTGGTCTTTGCATCCATCTTAAGATGAAATGCAGCTTTATAACAGAATAAATACAATGCAACTAAATAAAGCCCTGCAGTAACCTGGATTTCACAAAATATGTTCTTTTATATTAACAAAAAATATTTTTTGCATATTTACAATAATTTCTCAGAAATGAATGTTGAATGACTGTCATTCAGAAAGCTGAAATGTTTTTTTTCTTGACCATTTGTTGTTAAGTCTTTAGAAGCCTTCTATTCAGCATTCTCATCTGGCTACCCTACAGGTTTATTTTTTTTCCCTTTTTTTTCAGGCACTACACTTGTTACTCACAAATTACCCAGAGTTTTTTTATCAATTTTATTGTGGTAATCCTCCATTAATATTAACTGTTTCAGATATGTTATTCAAGACTTTTTAACATCTAGTAATTATAATATGTACATATTGAAGTTGTTAACAAGTTTCAGTTTTGGCTTCTCATTTACTTTCCATTTGTAATCAACTGTGCCTAAGTAGGAAAGGGCATATTATGCTTGGGATGAATGCACAGATGATTTTAGAATATCATTTAGAAATTTGAGTGAATGTACAGCTTATCCACAAAATGCTCTAAAACCAGCAAAATTAATGCCTTCTGGATTAAATGAAATGGCAGTAGCAGGGAAGCCCAGTGGGGCCAGCAAGAGTTTACTCAGCTAGAAGAAAAAGGCTAAAACACTGTATAAAGAAATACCAAGCACAGATCAGTTAAGCTACTGTGATTTACACCAGGTTGCAATCTGGCCCTACAACTCTGCAACCACACAAATAGATATTCATATTGTCTGAGAGACTGAGTTCAACCCTGGAAAGCTCCGTGCACTGAGATAGCTTGATATATGAAGGATGCTAACTCAGATAAAAACTCAGAATGTGTGGATGTGTGAGCTTCTGTAGTGAAATAAAGTCTTTGAAATACAGTGGTATGGTGTGATATGGTATGATAGTGAGCAGTAAATATACATTTTCATTACGTCTCCTGTACCAACTACAGAATCTGGCGGTTTTGGTTTGTTGGCACATTCGAGTATGTTACTGTCACAGCAGTCAAGCTCTTTCTCCTCCGAGATTTGCTGTTACTTGGTTATTGGTCACAAGGCACAATGATGTGCCTTTGACAGGCTGAAAGAGTTGGGGCTGTTCAGCCTGAAAAAGAGAAGACTCCGGGGAGATCTTATAGCGGCCTTCCAGTACCTGAAGGGGCCTACAAGAAAGCTGGGGAGGGACTTTTCATAAGGGCAACTAATGACAAGACAAGGGGAAATGGGTTTAAACTGAAAGAGGGGAGGTTTAGATTAGATATTAGGAAGAAGTTTTTCACTGTGAGGGTGGTCAGACACTGGAACAGGTTGCCCAAGGAAGTTGTGGATGCTCCCTCCCTGGAAGTGTTCAAGGCCAGGCTGGATGAGGCTTTGAGCAACCTGGTCTAGTGGAAGGTGTCCCTGCTGATGGCAGAGGGGTTGGAACTGGATGATCTTTAAGGTCCCTTCCAATCCAAACCATTCTATGATTCTATGATGATGCAGCCTAACTGCAAGTGAACTGTTGCCTGCTCACTCTAGCAAACCATACCTATTACTCAAGTATGCTGTCTCTGCAGAACATCCCTTACACCTGCTCAGTGTGTGCTCTCCATCTAAGTGCTGATTGCGATGCCTGCCCGCAGCACCCCGGGGCGCAGCAGGTGTCCCTGCCATACGCCTCCCATATGGGTGGGCAGTGGGGCTGCGTCATCTGCCATCAACAGCCTCACGCCCTTTCCCACCTTGGTGTTTCTTCTCCATTGTGCTGGCACGGCTGTCTGGGCAGCCAGTTGAGTTAAGGAATCGATCCATCTGAAAGTGTCATTTTTTTTGTGGGCTGTTTTTTCTGATTGAATTAATTGTCTAACTAACATAGCAAACCAGACTGCACTGCAGGAATGAACAGACTGGTGGGGCTGCTCAGCCAGTGCCTCCCTGCTTTTAGACACAACAGCGTGCAGGGGTGTAGTGTTATGGTAGTTTTGAGAAGCAGTGTTGTAACCATGCGTCTTTGGAATTTATTTGAATAGATGTAAATCCGAGACCGTTGCATTTCTGTAGCACAGAAATGACACACTAAGATTTAAGCAGTTCTCCCCCTGACACACATGCACACGCACATATCTGAGCAAAACCAGTTTGTGTAGCTAGCTAATTGGTTCTTCATTATCAAATTTAATAGCTGGGATAAAAAGCTCAAAATTGGCAGGATGGTGTGATTTTGTGCATTGAATACAGTAAAAATTAATTGCACTTATAGAATGAAAAAATATTAATTATGGAACTATTAATTTACATTGCAGTTTTTCAGTGACTCACTAAAGCCAGATGGCAGAACTAGTTGGAATTACTAAAGGTATTTCTTGCTAAACAGATGAATACAAGGTATCTGTTTAGAACACGAAGATATCCTGCCTCAATATCTTCATCACTGAACAAGTGATGCTAAATATTTCAGCTCTTATGCCAAAAGACAGCATCTGGAATGGGATGCCTGAATGAACAAGCACTTTTCAGCTCCCACGCTGATCTAAGGCATTGCAAACAGTTCTTCTTTGCCTCAGAAGATTCCCAGTAGGGGCAGGAGCAGCTGAACTGATGACGTGCTGTGCTCACAGTCCAGTGCATCAAGTTTGTGAGTAGTTGTGTTAAAGCCTAAGTCAAACAACACTTAGTTAGCGTTTGAATTTTAGCTTAGCTTGAAAAGACAACTGAGCATTCAGCACGTATATATGTACTAGAGATATCATAAGAAAAACTCATTATTATCTTGCTGTACTGGCAGTTATCTCACTCCAAAGCAAAAGTATACACTATGGCACAAGAGAAGATAATGGAGCTATAAATTGCTGTTGGCTTCATTCATATGAATGAAATTGCAAATTATTACTGAATGCAGTGCAAAGTAAAAAGTAGGAAGCAACATCCATAGCAAGAATAAATTATCATAACACCACTGAGTAAAAAGTCAGATGTGATTTACAGAGACAAGGCAAAGGAGATAAAGGTACATGACATGGCTTACGAAAGACTACTCTTCTGTAGTGCTTATATATTTATATAGCTCTCTTTTCCAACACATAGTTTGATAGAAGATGCTTTTTCTTTTCTCCAGGTGAAGATCATTTCAGAATTTGTCTGTTTCACTTTAAGAGTTGAAGAAAATCTTAGATAATTCCTAAATATCGTACTTTTCATTAGAGAAAATGTGGTCTTCATTCCTGGACTCTCGCATAGGAATAACCAATGCAAATTTGGATTTTCTCCCAGACAATTGTTGCAGCACAAAAATCTATAATGATTCTGATTTAAATTCCTTAAATTTGATGCCTTTTCTCCAGAAATACATTTGCATTACTTACTACCTCTCTCTGGCAGACATGCAGCATTACTGAAGAAGCATGCCTGTTTTGCAACCCTCTCTTACTGGAGTTTCTCAAGTCTTACAGAGAGCTTTGAGGTGGTCAGTGATGCTAAATGACCCAGCACCTTTGTCTCTACTTTTTCTGTCCCTCCCTTTCCTGATTTAATGTCCATACTAAGACTTTCATCAGACAGATCAGGCAGGCTTTCAGACCTCCATCTGTCAATCCAGGGTATAACATTTCTGCTCTGGAATATCAGAAGATGCAAATGTAACATTTACAGCTTTACCTCTTTTGGTGATAGTATAGAAATGTAATCTTCATATATAAGTCTTGCTTTTTCTTCAATAACTTTCTTGTTCTGTTCTTTCTTTAGATCTTCACATGCAAGCCAGAAAAGCAGGTTCTCCTCACTATACTCTGTTCGAAGAAACTCTCTGAAAAGGTTCCTCCCAGCTGGTGTTTTCATCATCTTGTCAAAATTCTGAGCCCAAGACAAAATTTCATCTGCAGTAGGGTTTTGGCTGCAAAAGCAAAGTATCATTACAAATATGCTTCTATTTTTGTAACAGTGTTTTCATACATTCATCCAAAAATTCTCCTTTCAACTGCACTTCAGTCCAGAGTGAAAACTGGAAGTGAGAAGGCTTCAGCAGCGACAGAGGAATTTTTTTTCGCTCTTCACTTGTGCATTTGTTATCTCAGTAGCCCACTAAACGTGTTTAATGTTACGAGACATGCACTTGGCTTTCTACAAGTTTTTTGCTAGTGTTGTTAACCATCAGACTCGAAGACAAAATCCCACAACAGCACTGAAGTCCTGCCTCTGCAGATAAAGCATATGTGATTTCAAGGAGCTGGCAATAGACTCTCTTTTATGAGGGGTTTAGATGACACCTGATGTCCCTGCCTGCTTCTGATGGTATTTGGCCAATCACTGGCTGCCACACAATTTGGTTCAGGAAGGACAAGGAAAACAAAAGACTCTTGGCATCCAAGAGCATACTAATGAGGCCCAACAAAATAGGAATTCAGAGAGCTTTCAAATTAGCATATTTCACTGTGCTTGTACCTAAGGGTTGCTAAGCTTCCCTCTCTTTGGTGCTATTGACCTGAATGATGATCTATTTGCACAAGATGTAATGGATGTTGCTGGCAAAACTCAAAACTAGAGTGAGAAGAAATGGGAAAAAGTCCTTATTCCCATTTTCTGAAAGAAACTATTCGTGGCTTGTAACAGTGGACACACTGGATAAGTGATTAGAAGACTAACTTGCGTCACTAATCCATTAATGTACCAATTAATAGCTTGAGAAAGCAATAATCCACGTTATTTAACAACAATAAATATGGTTTCAAACTTAATTCTGAGCCCTCACCCTCCCCTTCCTGATAGGATCCAACACTAGAGCTTTACTAGCTGTTGTTAATAGCTTCTGTGTAATCATGTTGCACAATAAGTGGCATTTGTCTATATGATTTCTCTTCAAGTCCATTTATCAACTCCATCTCTGTACACAGGACAGACTGGATGATGGGAAGCTATTTAAGATAGCTTTTTGGCAGTCCAAAAGATCTAATAAATAAGAGAGTATTTAACATTTAAACTATCCAGCAAAATAATTGTAATTTGTACCAAAGTGTATAAACATACAGATCTGAAGGTGAAAAGTCCCCTCTCTGAGGAGAATGAAAAGAACCTGCTGAGGTGGATGGAGCTGACAAGCAACCTGTGCTCCCTCATTGTCTATTGGGAAGCTCTCTTCACTGCAGTATTTTGTAGAAATTTCTGGCGTTGTCCTCTCATAAATGACCATGAGTAGCAATTAAGACAATGAGGTTTGGGTTGCTTTTACCATCAATCATATCCTCTAGAGTTAAGTTTTAATTTACTTTTTATAAGATTAGAGCACTCAAGAACCACTGATAGGTTAGCATTTTTCCCAACACAATAAACATGGGCCCAAGTTTTAGACAGAAATAGAAGCTCAGACTTTCAGTGCCTGTTAGCCCATTTTTTGGAGTATATGTTTCCTTGGTTAATTCCAGTGAAACCATTGTCCAAGCTGTTTTATGAAAGGTAACCATGTTAAAAATCTGACCGTGAAGTACACTTGTGCCTGTTAGTTTTTCTTCTTGTCTGATAAACAGAAGAAAATGATCCCACAGGTACCAGAGGCTTCTTACAGAGATCCACAGATCTATGGAACCATCCATGCACCTCTTATTCCTCCCCACAGTTTTTCCCCACAAATAAGAAACTGTAAGTAAGCCTGACTTATGTATGTCTCTGCTGGCATCTCATTGTCAGGACAGATTTTGCTTCCTTTTGTATTTTTTGGAGGAAAAATTATTAAAAGGACATTACCAAAGCATAAGAAAACCCAAGGCAATTCTGGATATTATAGGCAAATTAAAAACATTTACAAACCAACCAGATAACCAGACAGTTTGACCAACTTACCATTCTTCTATGACTTGGATACTCTCCATTTTGGTCGTATGTGTTGGCCTTCCTGCATTGTCTCCTCTGTCTTCATTCCTAACAGTGAGGCTGCAATGTAGTACAACACTTTATTTTGTCTAGAGAAAGTTAATTTAAAACAATGACTACAGTAATGCAAACTTTTAAAAGAAGCAAACTCATGTAAAGTGTAATTATTCACTCTTGCTCCTAAAATTTTGGAGATAAATTTTTGATAACAACTTTCCCCCTTAATTCTGATGAATATTAACTGATAGTTGCTCTTAGCATGTGTAGTTTTTTGTAAGTTCACAGTTTATCCACTGAAATATGTACACAAACTTAAAAGATTTCTCTGGAGTGATTTCACTTAGCAAATTGGGAATATTAGTAACAATAAGGGTAAGGGGAATAAGAATACCTGAATTGGACATTGATGAGGCTTTGGTGCCCCATCAGTTCTGGATGGTTGTTCATTCTCTATGAACATTCCCTTTTTTCTCTCCAGGATACGGTGGCAGTAGATGGCTTTGATACAGAACTTAACATGTGACAAGTCCTTATGATTTCCTCCTCTGGCCTAAATTTGTTTTTAATACAAAAAGTAAAACTTACTGGCCTCTCAACAGAAAGGCATCCATTACCCTCATATTACCACATGCAAGGAAAACAATGACTTCCTTTATGTAAGGATGTTTTTATTATTTTTTTCCCTTCTTTTTTGAGCTGGTAACTAGCGTCACATTTTTCTGTAAATATCTTTTTAATTGGATTTGCTTTAGTGGTAGCGACTTCCTCTGTATGTGCTCTCTATGAATGTTCTGGAACATGATATTGCAAGCAAAAACACAATTCCTGGTAACTACTGAAATACAGCAGGTTTTGAATGATGTAAGTATTCATATAGGAAACCTGGTCCCAATAATTAAGCTTAAGAAGTGGAACGTAGTAAGGAGATGGAGGTTTACATTTGTCAGGTGTTCCCTACAAGTCCAATTGAGAGAAAAGAAGCAACCAAGCAAAGAAGCCCCCCTCCCAGTCCCAAGAGCTCATATTTTGAATATTGAGTATTGACCATACAATGATGCTCTCAGACATCCTAAGTGGCAATATACAAAAATATGTTGGTAGCATAAAGCTGCTCCCTCCCCCACTAATCTGAATAACTTCTGCTCAGCTCTAAGAAGAAATCCTAGCTTTGAGACATTTTTAGCACAGATAAGCTTTCTTTCTAGCTCCTCTGCATTTATGAGTTTCTTCAACATTGTTTTCAAGTGTTTGGTTGAGTTAATAGGTGATTGCAAACACTCTTCTGAAAGCTGTAAGTCTAAGCTCCCAGGTAAAGCAGAGCACATATTGAGACTTAAACATTACAAAGACGTACAATTTCAAACAAAGCTGTTTGATACTGGTTGCTCCTTGACTTACCTGCCAAGACCTTAGTTCAGGCCCTTGGTCCTGCTTCCCCTGTTACAGCGTAGGAATGCAGCTCCAGTGCTGCTAAGGTGTTAGGATGTCATCAACTGCTGCAGGAGAAACAACACATCCTGAACTCTGGGGTTGGCAGGTAAAAAGCCTTTCCATCTCCTCTGACCTGTTGCTCATCAGTCTATAGAGCGAGCACCCAGGAAAGCCAATGGGAGTTCCGTATACAGGAGGAGAAAAAAAGGGACCATCCACATTCTTTCTTGTAATCTTTAAGTCCACACATGTAACTGCTTAGAGCCACTTTGCATCTGGCCAGAGCAAAAAGTTGGGGTGAGGGAGAAGCAGGGAAGGCACAAAGCTTCTCTCTCTCCCTCCCTTCCTCAGTCCTCTGCAGTCAGTAGGTAGAGCAGCATTTGTCTCCTCTGCTGGGTGCAGAGAACTGAGTGTCCTCTGGTTCCATGGAAGAGTAACACCATGGAAGGAGGAAACAGCTTGTGTAGCTTGCAAATGTAACAGGGTGTTCACCTGAATCGGTCCAAAAGAGAATGAAGCTGCCCATTTTCTTTCCTCCATCACATGAGCAGCAGCTAAGCTGTGCTGAGATAATTTACTTGTCGGACAGTAGACATGCAAGGTTTGGATGAAAAGTCTTACTGGAAGTAGAAGGTGACTCATCTGAGAGCAGTTAATCTACACTGCTAATTTAATTTGATGTCTGGGATAAAATATTGTTTGTTTTGCTCATGCAAAATCCCCGCTAAACTTAGGAAAACCAACATGGGCTGATGAAGGTGGAATACAAGTAGGGAGTGATGAGTAAGAAAGAGAAATAAGAAAATGGACAAGAAAGCCATGTTGACCTCATTGCACTTTTTTATCAAAGGAGTAGCGGACAGGACCTGTGCATTTTGTTTTTCTACAAGACCACCTCTCAGAAAAAGTTCAGATGGTGGACGCAGAATCTAACATGCAGTTTTCTGGTATCTATACCAGAGAGACAGTGCAAAGTATCCACTTGGCCCTAATTCCTTCATCTCACCATTCATAGCTGGATTTCAGTGGCTGAAGTTAGTCAGAGTTGCAAAACAGGGAAGACTTTAAAGAAGGAAGTGTTATACTTCATTGGAAAAATTTCTCAAGTTCGGGTATTGTATTTAAAACTGTGCTAAATTTACAATACATCTTGGCCTAAATTCTGCATTATGTTTCCAGTGACAAACACTGGCACTACATTTCAACTTTTATTTATCTGCATCTGTCAAGGCTGGAGTTCCATCAGATACGTTACTTTTGATATGTGTTTCCTGTGAAAGGAACCACCATTTTTACACAGAAGTACATTCAATTCAGGCTTATTCTGTTTTCACTCAAGGAACAGGTTCATGTTCACTTAGAAAAAAAATTTAAATATTTACACATTTGTGACTACAAAGCTAATTTGAAAGCAGCCTTTAAATAACTCTGATCACAATAACAGATTGCTACCTTTTACTTCAAAATGACAGCACTGCATTGCTATTTGCTATGTTGTTATCTATCTTCAGTTGAAAATACCCTATCTGTTCACATTTCTCTGTGGAATTCACACAGTCCTCAGCAGCAAAGACACCCTGCATACTTGGAGCTGGTGTCTGTATTGGGTTTGCGTGGCAAGGTTTTGGTAGTGGTGGGGGGGACATGGGGTGGCTTCTGTGAGAAGCTGCCAGAAGCTTCTCCCATGT
>NW_010338636.1:0-287 GCF_000700745.2 Antrostomus carolinensis
GTCTGCAGGGCGCCGAGACCTACTACTACCTGAACCAGGTAGCGTGCCCCCCACCCGACCCCCCCAAGCTGCCTCCTTTTTGGGGGGCTGGCCAAGCTCAGGGTGCTGGTGGGTTCCCAAATCCTCTTGGGTTTGACATGTAGATGGGGAAGGTGCTCAGGGCAGGGTGTCCCCCACCCCTGGGTGCTGCCCTTGGGTGGGGGACACTGATGGCACCGAGGGGGTCGTGCCAGGGTGGGAACTGTGAGATCCCCGGTAAGGATGATGCGGAGGATTTCCGTCGGCTG
>NW_010338637.1:0-204 GCF_000700745.2 Antrostomus carolinensis
CAGCAGGGTGTCACCCATCCCTTTTGTCCCCTCTGTAGGGTGACCAAGAGCTGCTTCGAGGACACGGACGGGCAGCCCACCTGCAGCGCCTGCCCCCCAGGACACAGCGGGCGCCTCTGCGAGAGGTGACAGGGGACACCAGGGTGGGGACAGGGGGTGGCTTTTGGGGTGTGACCCCCCCCATCTCATTGGCTTTTTTTGGGG
>NW_010338638.1:0-225 GCF_000700745.2 Antrostomus carolinensis
GGGGAGTTCCCTCATCCTGGTCAGTGGGATGGCCAGAGCATCCCTCCTGAGATACTTCAACAACATCCATTGGAGTGGTGGACTTGTAGGAAGGAATCACCTCTGACTCTTTCCTGATGTGGCACAAGGACCTACAAAGGCATGTACTGTGTCCTTGGTACTCCTCTGGCAGTGTGGGATATTGAGAAGGCTTTTGGTGTCAGGGATATTGAGAAGGCTTGCTCG
>NW_010338638.1:751-1874 GCF_000700745.2 Antrostomus carolinensis
TGGTAAGGAAGTCTGAGGGGCCCACAAAGTCACCAAATGACTGCTGGGTGTGCACAAAGATGGTTACCACCCCCCGCCCCTTCTAATGCAAAATAACATCACATCACCTGGTGTTTCATGTGCTAAGTGAAGAAAGTCGGGTGGAGACCTGAGAACTGTTGTCTATGGAAACGTGAATTAACAATGGGAGCTGGTGCACCCACCACCCAAATATCCCAGAAAGGCTGGAACGAACTTCAAAGGAACTTTTCTCTTTTTTATCTTTTCCCATTTTCAGTGTTAATTTCATTTCACTTGAAGTTTTCTGTCTGTCTCCTTTTTCTCTTTTCTCTTGCAATCTTGCATTTTCTTTCCCATCTTAACTATATTTCTGGCACATAAGTGTGACATCGTTATAAATTTCAAACATCATCAAATGATCACTAGTTTTTAGTGTTGTGATAAATTTTTGGTATTGCCAAATGTCAGCAAGTTTTGATAGTTATTGTTTAGTTTGCTGTAGGTGATTGACATTGCTGGTGTTTGCTAAGTTGCTGTAAGTTTTAGTCACTGTAAGTTTCAGTTTTGTCATGAAGTAGTCAGGACTGTGTAAGGTTCCTCTGCCAAGTCATTTGTATTGTTGTGAGTTTCTATTCCCAAGTCATTTACCTTTTGCAGCACTGCTGCACTTTTTATAACACTTCTAATAAATTGTAGTTTAATAAAACCTCTTGAAGTAATCGTCACTGCTGTGAGATCCAAAAGCATCCTCCATCTAACCCCACTGAGCGGGACGGGACAGCAACGTGCAAAGGCCCAATGTGTTTGTGGCTATGAAAGGGTGGCCAGGCCAAGAAAAGATCCAGGAACAGCTTTCAGACCTGGCTGCTTTGGTGTAGGAGCCAGAAGCATATGTTTCCACTTTTGGAGATGCAGTCAACACAGCGTGTGATAATGTTCATGGTCTAGGGCATCACTCCAGTTGCAAAGCCCAAGTGTGTTAGGGATATGAAGTGATTACCACATGGAGAGAAGGACCAGCAAGAGCTTTCAGGCCTGGTTCCTTTGGTGTAGGAGCCAGAAGCAGAGGATTCGAACTTTGGGGATCATGTCAACTTTGGGATGTCCCAGCTTTAGGAGATCC
>NW_010338639.1:0-489 GCF_000700745.2 Antrostomus carolinensis
CCTTTCCTGCCCCTTTTTTCCTCCTTTTTCCTTTCCTTTCCCCCCTTTTTCTCCCTTTTCCCCCTTTTTTTTCCCCTTTTCTACCCCTTTTTTCTTTTTTCCCTCCCTTTTCCCCTTTTCCCCCCTTTTTTCCTCCTTTCTGCCCCTTTTTTCCCTTTTTCCCCCTTTTCTGCCCCTTTTTTCCTCCTATTTCCTTCCCTTTTTCCCCTTTCCCCCTTTTTTCCCCCTTTTTCCTCCTTTTTCCTCTTTTCTCCCCCTTTTCCCTCCCTTTTCCCCCTTTTTCTCCCAAGCACCAAATTTTATCAACTAAAACAACCCAGAAGACCCATTTCCCTCAAAAATCCCATTTCTCTTTCACTCCTTGAACCAAATTTGGTCGGTTTTACCCCAAACAAGCCAAGTTCCCAATCCTGGAATTCCACACGACTGGAGCATCCAACACCCAGACCAACATTTTTGGGGGGTTTTATTCCACATCCCCCAAAATCC
>NW_010338639.1:565-2302 GCF_000700745.2 Antrostomus carolinensis
GATTTGGGGGGAAAAGGGGCTGGAATGGAAGCAGGAGGTGGGGGGAGGGGGGAGCTGTCAGTTATCCCACAGCTGTGTCAACAGACTGGGAGCACTGGGGGGACTGGAGGGACCACGTTCCAACTTGCCAAGCCAGGAGGGTTTGCAAAGTCCTGGGAATTCGGGGTGGCAAAGGGAATGACATCAGGATGAGGGATTTGGGGTCACTGTCCCCCATCACCTGGAAGCAGGAGGTGGGGGGAGGGGGGAGCTGTCAGTTATCCCACAGCTGTGTCAACAGACTGGGAGCACTGGGGGGACTGGAGGGACCACGTTCCAACTTGCCAAGCCAGGAGGGTTTGCAAAGTCCTGGGAATTCGGGGTGGCAAAGGGAATGACATCAGGATGAGGGATTTGGGGTCACTGTCCCCCATCACCTGCCCAAGGCTGCTCCCCAGGGCTGGAGGTGACATGGGCTGTGGGGGTACCCATCACCTGCCCAAAGCTGCTCCCCAGGGATGGAGGTGACACAGGATTTGGGGTCACTGTCCCCCATCACCTGCCCAAAGCTGCTCCCCAGGGATGGAGGTGACACAGGATTTGGGGTCACTGTCCCCCATCACCTGCCCAAAGCTGCTCCCCAGGGATGGAGGTGACACAGGATTTGGGGTCACTGTCCCCCATCACCTGCCCAAAGCTGCTCCCCAGGGATGGAGGTGACACAGGATTTGGGGTCACTGTCCCCCATCACCTGCCCAAAGCTGCTCCCCAGGGATGGAGGTGACACAGGATTTGGGGTCACTGTCCCCCATCACCTGCCCAAAGCTGCTCCCCAGGGATGGAGGTGACACAGGATTTGGGGTCACTGTCCCCCATCACCTGCCCAAGGCTGCTCCCCAGGGATGGAGGTGACATGAGGTGGGTGGATGTCAGGGATGTGCCAGTGGGATGCTGCTCCGGGTGGTTCCCAGCTTGTCCAGGGGGATTTTGGGGATTGGGATGGAGTGTTGGCATCACCTGGATCTTCTCCGTGGTGCTGGTGGCTCCTGCGGGGTCATCCCGGGCTGGAGCACAAGGGAAGAGCCAGGGAACTGGATTCCCATCCTGGAACTGGTGGGACATGTTTTACCTGGAAAAATGGCAACTTGGATCCCAAATGGACCTTTTCTGTCCCAAAATGAAGTGCTGGTGGCCACCAAACCTTGTGCCTCGGATTCCGGCGGAGAGGATCCCGCTGTGACCCGGTGTCACCTCGCTGGGACACGCAACCTGGGGACAAGTGATGGTGGGACACTCAACGATGGGATGGGCAATGGCAGGAGGATGGGCAGCGCCTGGAGATGTGACACCAGGATGGGCAACGCCAGGACGCGTGGTGGTGGGACACATAACACCGGGACACATAACACCGGGACACGTGACACCTGGATGCATGAAGCTGGGATGTACAGTGCCAGGACACAGGATACTGGGACATGTCACACTGGGACATGCAACATCCAGACACATCATGCCAGGACGTATGACACCAAGACACATGATGCTGGGACATGTCACACTGAGACACGCAACACCAGGACACGCAACGCCGGGATGTGACACCAGGACGTGCAATCCTGGGACACAGGATGGTGGGACACACAACACTGGGACATGGAACACTGGGACACGCAGTCCTGGGACATGTGACACCTGGACACACAATGCTGGGATGTACAACACCAGGACACAGGATGCTGGGACATGTCACACTGGGAC
>NW_010338640.1:0-1700 GCF_000700745.2 Antrostomus carolinensis
ACACGCGTTGGGGGGGGGACACGCGTCAGCATGCGAGGGGGGGTGTGTGCGTGTGCACATGCCTGTGTGCATTTACACGGCTGCAGATACGTGTGTGCACAGACACTTACACTCACGTGTGCACACACACACACGTGTGCACAGATTTACACACGTGTGCACAGACACACACGTGTGCACAGACACTTACACACGTGCCTGTGCACACACACACACGCACCCTGCATGCTCATGCGTGTTCCCCCACACATGTATGTGCACTGACATGCCTACAGACACACACGTGCCCATGCACACCTACATTTATACACGGATGTATGTGCACATGCCTGTGTGAAGTTGCATGTATGCACACTTACACACACACATGCACATATGCCTACACGCCTACACACACATGTTTATACACACACATATGTCTGCACGTATGTGCACATGGCTATGTGCAATTACATGTATGTACTTACATGTGTGTCTATGCACACTTAAACACACACATGCACATATGCACACATGCCTGTGTGCATGCACATGTCTATACACAACCCCCCCATGCACACTTACATGCACAGGCATGTATGCACACATGCCTGTGTGCATTTACATGCCTACACTTACACATACACGTATGCACACATGCCTATGTGCATTTACATGCCTACAGACACTTGCACATGTGCCTGTGCACACTTGCATGCATGCACTTATGCACACACATGCGTTTGCATGTGCATACATGCACTTACCTGCACACGCATGCTTCTATACACATGCACACCCCAAGGGCACACACGTGTGTACGCAGTCACACTCTGGCAGACACACGTGTGCACACATGCCCACAACAGGGGACCAGCTGCACGTGTGCTCCTCCAAGGCACATATATGTGTGTGTCACACATACAGGCACTAATGCACAGGGGCTGCAGCAGGGCTGTGACACACGTGTGTCCCTCTTCCACAGGGGCACACGCACACATGTGTGCACACATACATGTGCATACATGCATGCACATCCATGCACACGCATGCACACCCCAACCCAGCCAACAGGGACATGCATCCACACGCATCCACATGCGTCCACACGCACAGCACCCCAAATCCCAGCACTCAGCACCTCTGCTCGGCTGGGGGTGGCACCCAAACCGGCCCCACACGTTCTGTTGGTCCCATCCTGCCCAGCAGTGAGCGTTCCCTGCTCACACCTCACCCTGCTCCAGTTCCCACCCCAGCGCCGAGTGGGGAAACTGAGGCACGCTCAGGATTTCCAGTGTGTGGGGAAGGGGTGAAGAAAACCCCCCTACTCTCCCAGAGGTTCCCAAATTTCCTCTGGTACCCTCCATCCCTCCTCCATCCCTCTCTCCTTGTGCTCCACTGTCCCTGCATCCCTCGTCCCTCCATCCATCCATCCCTCCACCCATCCATCCCCACATCTCTCCGTCCCCCGCTCCCCCATGGACTCCCCGGTTGCCGGTGCCGGGCCGGGCCGGTCCCGCAGCCGCGGCTCGCCGCCGCCGCCTCCGGGGGGAACCGGCTCCGCACCGGCCCCGCTGCGCTCCCGGCAGCCGGGCTGCGGGGCTGCCCCGGGCAGGGGCCGGGACCTGCACTGGTGAACCCGGGAAGGACCAGGGACTCCTCCGGTGACTCTCCAGCAAGGACCGGGATCTCTTTTGGTGAACCCCAGCAAGGATCAGGAC
>NW_010338640.1:1747-4401 GCF_000700745.2 Antrostomus carolinensis
AGGACCAGGACCTCCTCCAGTGAACCCCAGGAAGGACCAGGACCTCCTCCCCGTGAACCCCAGGAAGAACCAGGAACTCTTCTGGTGTGTCCCCCCCCCTAGGAAAGACCAAGATCTCCTCCAGTGTCCCCACCCCAGGTGTGGCCATGTTTGGCACTAGTCCATTTTGGTGACCTGGGGAAGGCCCTGTGCTTGCTCTTCACCTGTACCATGCTGGACAGCTGGTTGGACATCTATGAGTGAGCACACAGCAGGGTGTGACTCCACCATAGGGTGGGGACTCGGGGACAGCTGGGACTGAGCTGTGTCCCCCCCATCCTGGGAGGATGTGTCTCCTTTTCCGTGGATGCTGAGAAGCTCCCCTGGGTCTTGGTGCTGGGGAAGTGGCCACCACCAACTGTCAACCAGATGGTCCCTGTCCCCAACAGGGAAGAAGAGCAGACCCTGAAGATTATGGTGGTCATTTACTTCATCATCTTCATCATGAGCGAGGCCTTCATTTGTGCCAACCTGCTGGTGGCCGTGGTGACATCCAGCCTGTGGGATCCCTGTTCCCCCACGCCAAGGAGGAGCAGAGGGAGCAGGAGCCCAGCCTGGAGGAGAGCAGGACCAGGCACCAGGACAGGTTGGCTCTGCAGGTGAGGGTGGGCAGAAACCATCTGCCAAACCCACCCTGAAAGGGCCACGTTGTGGTGGTCCCCTGTGGAGATGGCCTGGGTGGAGAAGAGCTGCCTGGTTCTTCCTTCCCAGCCACAAGCCAGGAGAATTTTGATAAAATGTGTGTTTCTTACAAAAACCATCGAGAGGAGGAGGACAGAAGTGGACATCTTCCATCAGCTTGAAGATGTTTGTAGCTGAGACCTGCCCTTTGCACCCACCACCAGCATTTAAAGGCCGGGATTCCCATCTCCACAGTGCTGGACTCTGCGCTTGGCTTGTTTGATGACAAGGGTTGGTCCTTTGGTGCAGCAGAGGACACAGCCACATCACTGGGTTAACCCTTTCAGCTAGATGGTGGGTTGGCCAACACACACCCTCAGCTCAGCCTGAGGTGATGTGGGACGCGATCTCCATGTACATCTCCCAGGACCTACAGTGAGTTGGGCAAGCTGAGCGAGGAGATCTTGAATGAAGTCCAACACTTCTTGGAAAGCAGCAAGAGGGACATCAGACAGTACAACCAGATCTGTGAGGAGCTCAACATGTAAGACCTGCTGCAAACCTTCCTCTTCGCTGGCTTGGTCAGAGGGTGGATGGGGTGGAATGAGCCAAAGCAGAACCTCTCCAGAAAGAGATGTCTCTTCTAGGTCACAGGAAGTTATCAGCCTGTGGCTTCTGGCCTGGGAGAGGACTTTGTTGGTGGAGAGCCATGGCTGGAAAGCCTGGAGAAGTCTTATTGAACAGGCATTAGGAGGAGGGAGGATGTTCCTGAGCCGAGGAGGTGATGGCCATTGAGTTCAACATGGCGCAAGAGCACAAGCTGATTCAGCTGAAGCTCTTCAACACCTTCTTGGAGAGTCCTTACCCCAGTGAGGTCACACTGATGATGTGTGGGGACATCATCTCCATTTTCTCCAGACTGGAGGGTGTAGGAGCACAACCTGCCAGCACCAGCCCCCAAAGTCCAGGCCCTCCCCAGGCTGTGATGTCCCTGTCCCAAGGGTGACCCAGCTGGAGCCAGCCCAAGGCAGCCAAGTGACAGCGATTTACCCCCCAGCCGGGCACGGCGTTGTCTTTGTGCGCTCAAATGGAGACGGCTGTTGCCTCCTCCCTGTAGGGGAGAAGATGAAGGTCTGGGTGGGTTGAGCTGCCAAGCTCAGCCATGCTCCTGGCAGAAGGACACAGTGCTCAGCTGCGTGGTGGCTTTACTGCTGCCAAGCTTTTTGTTCTACCTCAAAGCCCTTGTGTGGTGGGAGCCACATGTCAGTCCTGGATCAGAGGATCCTGACAAATTTTGGGGTGTCCTCCCCCAAGCTGAGCTGGAGCCTGGAGATCTGGTGTCCATCCTCATCCACAGCAGAGGTGGCCGTGCTCGTATGTGTGTCCATCTGTCTGTCTTCCAAGAGGCTTCTTTGCAAGAAAGTCCATCTCTGCAGCTGAACGATCTCATCCCAGACATGGACATGAAGCTGGAGAGGAGAATGATGGAGAAAAGAATGATAGAGGGGAAAGAACTGATGGAGGAGAAGCAGACAACGGAGAGGAACCAGGTGAGGGAGAAGAACCAGAGGATGGAGAGGAACCAAATGATGAAGAGGAACCAGACACTGGAGAAGAACCAGGTGACAGAGAGGAAAGAACCGATGCAGAGGAACCAGGTGAGGAAGAGGAACCAGAGGATGGAGAAAGAACTGATGGAACCAAGTAATGGAGAGGAACCAGATGATGGAAAAGAACCAGGTGATGGAGGGGAACCAACCGCTGTGGCTCGGTGACCTCACCAGGGTTAAACTGTGGCTCAGCTTGGTGGCTGTGGTGGCATTTTACTGTTCCCAGTAACTCTTGGAGTTGCCCACACCCAAGGTGAGTGCCTCAGTGCTTTCTGCCACTGCTGCACCCTGAAATACCCCGTGGGCCAAACGGGGAGCTCTTCACCCCCTCTTTCTCTCTCTTCTTTGCCAGAAAGACCTTGGTGCACCCCAAGGACACACAAT
>NW_010338641.1:0-239 GCF_000700745.2 Antrostomus carolinensis
ATCCCCTACATCCACCGGGAGGCCCCTTGAGCTGCCTGCCCTGCCGGACTGCAGACCTGCCCCTTGCCCTCGCCACGCTCCACGCTGCTCCTGGCACAGGGGGACAGGGACATTGGCTCTGTGTTAACCGTTGGCTCCACAGCTCCTCCGATGCCTCTCGCCGCCGCAGGTACCTGCGGGACAGCCCTGCCCATCCCCGCTCCCACAGCACCGCGGCTCCAGACTCCCCGTGCCGGCGG
>NW_010338641.1:356-648 GCF_000700745.2 Antrostomus carolinensis
GTGGCACGTGGGGGTGGAGTTATCGGGCTGGCAAACCGCACCGAGGGAAGAGCAAACTCATCGGGAAGTCTGAGGTTGCCTAAGCTGAGCGTGTGTTATCCCTGTCAAATTATCCAGCCTTACGAGTACAAATCCTCACAAGCACAGGGGGAGGAGGAGGAGGACAGCTGCTGGGCCAGCAATACCTTTTTGGAAAGGATTAAAGCAATCCAGAGCTCTTCTCTGTTCCCTCATTACCTTTAAAAGCAGCCCTGGCCGCCAGCAGCTGGTGTGAGCAAAGGGTGCCCGGGCA
>NW_010338642.1:0-859 GCF_000700745.2 Antrostomus carolinensis
GGGTGTTTTTTACCCTTTTTTGGGTGTTTTCTACCCCTTTTGGGGTTGTTTTTTCCCCCCTTTTTGGGTGTTTTTTACCCCTTTTTGGGTGTTTTTCCCCGTTTTTGGGCGTTTTTCCCCGTTTTTGGGGTGTTTTTCCCCATTTTTGGGTTTTTTTTACCCCTTTCGGCCGCGCCGGGCCCGGGGCCAGGCCTGAGGGGAGAGGTGAGTGGGGGGGCTCGGTAATTACGTTAATTAATGACGGTTGGCATCAAAAAGGGGGATTTTGGGGGTGTTTTTCCCCTTTTTGGGGTGTTTTTCCCCTTTTTGGGGTGTTTTCCCCTGTTTTTTGGGGTGTTTTCCCCTGTTTTTTGGTGTGTTTTCCCCTGTTTTTTGGAGTGTTTTTCCCTGTTTTCTGGGGTGTTTTTCCCCCTTTTTGGGGTGTTTTCTTCCCCCCATTTTGGGGTGTTTTTCCCTGTTTTTTGGGGTGTTTTTCCCTGTTTTTTGGGGTGTTTTTTCCCCCTTTTGGGGTGTTTTTTCCCCCTTTTTGGGATGTTTTTTTCCCCCCCTTTGGGATGTTTTTTACCCCTTTTTGGGCGTTTTTTTTTACCCCTTTTGGGGATGTTTTTTTACCCCTTTTGGGGCGTTTTTTCCCCCTCTTTGGGGTGGTTTTTTCCCCTTTTAGGGTTATTTTCCCCCCTCTTGGGTCAGATTTTGCTGCACAGAGCTCATCCCTTATTAATTTCCAGAAAAAATAATAACATTTCATGTCAGAAACATCCTTTTTGGGTTGTTTTTTCCCCCTTTTGGGTGTTTTCCCCCATCTTTGGTTGGTTTTTTTCCCCAAAATCCCCTTTTGGGTGTTTTTTTCCCCCTTTTG
>NW_010338643.1:0-913 GCF_000700745.2 Antrostomus carolinensis
ACTTGAGGTCACCACCACGAGCACACAACGACCCATGAGATGCCACCACCCCAAACCTCGTTGCCACCACGCCATCTCCACGGCCGCAGTGGCAGGGTGGCACTGATGGGGGTGTCCCCGGGGGGTGTCCCCACGCAGGGTTCTCCATCGAGGGCCCGTCACAGGCGCGCATCGAGTGCGACGACCGCGGGGACGGCTCGTGTGACGTGCGCTACTGGCCCACCGAGCCCGGGCCCTACGCCGTCCACGTGCTCTGCGACGACGAGGACATCCAGGACAGTCCCTTCATGGCCAACGTCCTGCCCGCCGCCCCCGCGCTCTTCCCCGACAAGGTCAGACCCACGGGGACCTGTAGTGACCCATGGAGACCCATAGAGACCACGGAGACCCATGGGGACCTGTAGTGACCCATGGAGACCCATAGAGACCATGGAGACCCATGGGGACCTGTAGTGACCCATGGAGACCCATAGAGACCATGGAGACCCATGGGGACCCACAGGGACCATGGAGAACCATAGTGACCCATGGAGACCATGGAGAACCATAGTGACCCATGGAGACCCATGGGGACCTGTAGAGACCCATGGAGACCCATGGGGACCCATAGGGACCTGTAGAGACCCATAGGGACCATGGAGATCCATGGAGACCCATAACAACCCATAGGGACCCATGGGGACCCATAACAACCCTTGGAGAACCATGGAGACCCATAGAGACCATAGTGACCCATGGGGACCTGTAATGACCCATGGGGACCTGTAGAGACCCATGGAGACCCATAGAGACCATGGAGACCCATGGGGACCCATAGGGACCTGTAGTGACCCATGGAGACCCATAGAGACCATGGAGACCTATAGTGACCTATGGAGACCCATGGGGACCCATAGGGACCATGGAGATCCAT
>NW_010338643.1:1049-1481 GCF_000700745.2 Antrostomus carolinensis
ACCCAGAATGACCCATAACAACCTGTAATGACCCATGGAGACCCATAGCGACCAGGGAGACCCATGGGGACCCATAGGGACCTATAGTGACCCTGCCCTACCCCCACCCTGACCCCCTCCCCCCAGGTGAAGGCCTTTGGGCCGGGGCTGGAGCCCAGCGGCTGCATCGTGGACACCCCGGCCGAGTTCACCATCGACACCCGCGGCGCCGGCACCGGCACCCTCAAGCTCTACGCACAGGTGGGGGGACATTGGGTGACACTGGGTGCCATTGGGTGTCATTGGGTGCCGTTGGATGCTGTTGGGTACCATTGGGTGCCGTTGGGTGCTGTTGGGTGCCACTGAGTGCCATTGAGTGTCATTGGGTGCCACTGAGTGCCATTGAGTGTCATTGGGTGCCATTGGGTGCTGTTGGGGGCTGTTGGGGTCATT
>NW_010338643.1:1609-2593 GCF_000700745.2 Antrostomus carolinensis
TCCCATTGGGTGCTGGGGGGTGCTGTTGGGGTCATTGGGTGCCATTGGGGTCATTGGGTGCTGTTGGGTGCCGTTGGCTAATGTTGGGTGCTGTTGGGTGCCATTGGCTAATGTTGGGTGCTCTTGGGTGCCATTGAATGTTGATGGGTGCTGTTGGGGTTGTTGGGTGCTGTCGGGTGTCATTGGGTGCCATTGGGGTCATTGGGTGCTGTTGGGTGCCATTGGGTGCTGTTGAGTGACATGGGGTGACACTGAGTGCATTGGCATCATTGGGTGCTGTTGGGTGCCATTGAGTGTGTTAGGGTCATTGGGTGCTCTTGGGTGACATTGCATGCCATTGGGTGACACTGGGTGCCATTGGGTGACACTGGGTGCCATTGAGGGTTGTTAGGTGATATTGAGTTCCATTGGGTGCCATTGGGTGCTGTTGGGTGTTGATGGGTGCTGTTGAGTGCCATTGGGTGCCAACAGGTGCCCTTGAGTGCCAGTGGGTGACACTGGGTGCTGTTGGGTGCGATTGGCCTCTGTTGGGTGCTGTTAGGTGCTAGTTGGCCGCTGATGGCTGCTGTTGGGTGCTGTTGAGTGCCATTGGGTGCCAACAGGTGCCCTTGAGTGCCAGTGGGTGACACTGGGTGCTGTTGGGTGCCATTGGCCTCTGTTGGGTGCTGTTAGGTGCTAGTTGGCCGCTGATGGCTGCTGTTGGGTGCTGTTGGGTGCCGTTGACCACTGATGGCCGCTGATGGCCACTGTTGGCCACGGTTGGGTGCCATGGGTGCTGTTGAGTGCCATTGGGTGCCAACAGGTGCCCTTGAGTGCCAGTGGGTGACACTGGGTGCTGTTGGGTGCCATTGGCCTCTGTTGGGTGCTGTTAGGTGCTAGTTGGCCGCTGATGGCTGCTGTTGGGTGCTGTTGGGTGCCGTTGACCACTGATGGCCGCTGATGGCCACTGTTGGCCACGGTTGGGTGCCATTGGCCACTGTTGGG
>NW_010338644.1:0-573 GCF_000700745.2 Antrostomus carolinensis
GAAAAAGGGATTAGGGGAAAATAGGGATTGGGAAAAAATAGAGATTAGGGAAAAATAGGTATTAGGGGAAAAACAGGGATTGAGGGAAAAGGGATTAGGAGAAAAATAGGGATTGGGGAAAAATAGAGATTAGGGAAAATAGGGATTAGGGGGAAAAAAGGAAAAGTGAGTGGAAAGGGGAATTGGGGGGGACACAGTGGTTAAGGATGGGGCATCTTTTTTGGGGAAAAAATAGGGATTAGGGAAAAAAGGGGAGGGAAAATCCAAGGGGGAACCCAGTGGTTTGGGATGGGGCAAATTTTTTTGTGGAAAAAAATAGGGATTAGGGAAAAAAGGAGGGGAAAAGTGGGTGGAAAGTGGAAGGAGGAACCCAGTGCTTAGGGATGGGGCAATTTTGGGGGGGATAAATTAGGGATTAGGGAAAAAAAGGGGAGGGAAAAACCAGGGGGGAACCCAGGGCTTGGGATGGGGCAGGTTTTTTGGGGGAAAAAACAGGGATTAGGGGAAAAAAATGTGGTTTGGGATAGGGCAATTTTTTTTTTGAGGGGGGGAAATAGGGATTAGGGCAAAAAG
>NW_010338645.1:0-843 GCF_000700745.2 Antrostomus carolinensis
TCCCCTGGGTGCTTCCTGTCCCCAAGGATGCTCCCTGCCCCTGGGTGCTCCCGCCCCGGATTTCTCTCTGTCCCTGGGGTGCTTCTTGTCTTGGGGTGCTCCCTGCACTGGGGTACCCCCTGTCCCTGGGATATCCCCTGTCCCGGGGTGCTCCTTACCCCAGGGTGCTCCGGGTCCCAGGGTGCTCCCTGCCCAAGGGTGCTCTTATCCCGGGGTGCTCCCTGCCCCAGGGTGTCCCTGCCCTGGGGTGCTCCCTACCCCGGGGTGCTCCCTGTATCAGGGTGCTCCTTGCCTTGGGGTACCCCCTGTCCCAGAATGCTCCTTACCCCAGGGTGCTGCCTGCCTTGGGGTGCTGCAGGTCGCGGGGTGCTGCCTCTATCTGGGTGCTCCCTGCCCCAGGGTGTTAGATGCCCTAGGGTGCTCCTGCTCTGGATTGCTCCCTGTCCCGGGGTGCTGCCTCTTCTGGGGTGCTCCCTGCCCCAGGGTGCTCTTATCCCAGGGTGCTCCCTGCCCCAAGGGTGCTGCCTGCCTTGGGTTGCTCCCTACCATGGGGTGCTCCTTACCTTGGGGTCCTCCCTGCCCCAAGAGGGCTCCTTACCATGGGGGTGCTCCTTGCCTTGGGGTGCTCCCTGCACCCTGGGACGCAGCCGCTGAAGGGAGCACAGTGCTGAAGGACCATCCTCTAGAACAACCCAAGGTCTGATGACACCTTCAGAGGTGAGGTCTGACGGGACCCCTCGCAGTCGGTGGCTCTGGTGAAGTGGCTGATCTCAGGTGGGATGTCCCAAGGCTGTGGGTGCCACTGTCCTCGCTGAGCCTGTGGCAGCCAGGGCAGCTGAGGTG
>NW_010338646.1:0-220 GCF_000700745.2 Antrostomus carolinensis
GTTGGGTTCATGATGGGACTTGATGATCTTATAGGTCTGTTCTAACCAACACGATTCTGTAATTCTATGACAAGGGCAAATGGTTTTAAACTAAAGGAGCAGAGATTCAGGCTGGATATAAGGAAGAAATTTTTGATGCCGAGAGTGGTGAGCCAGTGTCCCAGGTTGTCCAGAGAAGCTGTGGCTGCTCCTCCCCGGCAGGGTTGAAGGGCCCGCCGGG
>NW_010338646.1:363-707 GCF_000700745.2 Antrostomus carolinensis
GAAGCCCCCTGAGCCTTTGTCTTGTGTCTCTCCTGTAGGTATTTTGAGGACTTGCTGCAGCTGAAAAGCCAATCTAGGGAAGCAGGAGCTGAGTTCCTGAGCTGGAGCAACATTCAGGACAGTGTGAATAACACCAACTCATCAGTGCAAGATGAGAACGAGCGTGAGTCCTGCCTGCGTGGGGTTTGGGCGAGCAGGGGGTTCAGCAAACTTTCCAGGACAGGGGTTGTGTTGGGAGCTCAGCCCTAATGAGACACTAGAGAATCTCGCACTACCCTGGGCTGTGATTCCATGGAGCACCTGGAGCATGGAGGGGACCGAACCGCTTGTCCCTTCCCTCCCGT
>NW_010338647.1:0-11370 GCF_000700745.2 Antrostomus carolinensis
CCAAGCAACTTATATTTTACCTTCCTTTTCTGGTGCTAACTCTAGCACAGGAAGGGAAATTTCTCTACATGCCACTGTAACAGTTGTGCTGACAAACACAAAGAAAACAGGAAAAAAAAAATACTTTACAAAAAAAACCCCAAAAAACTAGTTCCATCTGAACTTACCACTCTAGGAAAGCCAGTGCATGTCAGGTATAACAGGGGTACTGGTTTAATCCATTCAGGTTATTTTCTCACATGTGTTGTTTATTACTTCGTTACTATACAAATTTATTCCTTAGCTACTGATCTGATAAAGAAAATTCTTCTAAAAAGCAGCAACATCAATGAGAAGGATTCTTAGCAGCTATTAAGACCTGCTCTTAAGTGGATTGCACATAAAAGAAGCTGGAATGTATTTTAGGATCAGAAACCTCTGCTCTATATCTAATTACTGCACCTGGCTTAGTCCAGACTGTCTTTAAAATTGTATTTTTTAGAAAAGCATTTTTAACTAAACCAAGAGACTAGGTTTCATCTACTTTCTTTAATGCATATATCCTGCAAATTAATTTGTTTCTAATTCCAGAGGCTGTTTAGAAGCCTCCTTAACTTTTTTACTTTAAAATATACACAAAAATGTGTGTATGTTTCTCTCATTCCACAGTGTAAAATTAAGTTATAAGTAAAATTATGAGACCTTAACATTTAACCAAGAGCCATGCTTTCACTTCCTCCTCTGCACTACTTCTTCCAGCCTCCCAGGTACATTTGTCACCATTTTCTGACACAGATAATTCTCTAAATGTTTGAAATAAAGTATGTTGGATATATGAACATATATGAATAATAATTGGCTCTAGGTAAAAATATTCATATAAATCTCTGTTTAGTGATAGCCAAAAGTTTCATTTAAAAGTAATCTTGGTTTTGAGAGCAGTTTTTTCATGTTTAAAATAGTGTTAAAAACAATACAGAAAAAGCAATTCATATACTGTTCTATGATTCTATAGAACTTTTAAAACAAAACTAATTTATTTTCTTTAACTTGAAACTATTATAAAATATATTTAGTAATTGTTAATAAGTTATTAAGTTTATTATTCAAAATTAGTAATTTTTGTGCAAAACATTATATTTAGAGTAATTAATTTTTAGAGTAACTCAAAATACCCATCGTCTTGGGGAAACACAGTGCATCATGCAAAAAAAAAAGGGCTCTTTGGAGAAGTGGGATACCATATCAAAACACTTCAAGAGGTAGAAGGCTAAATCATATTATTTCACCTGTTAGCTGAGGTCTCTAAACACCATTTTCAGGGAGAATGACAAATAGGTCTTTAGCACAACTATTAATTTTTTGCTCTGCTTCAAGTCTTAATGCAATTTAGGCATTTGTTTCAAAAAAATTCCACTGCTTTTGTAGAAAAAAAAAGTCTGAAACTAAGCATTTCTGATGGGTTCATTCAACCTGACAGGACAGCTGAAAAATTTTAACGTTGGGAAAACCTAAAACCATTTAATTATGTTATTTTTCAGCTTGGCTACTGAACAAAGAATTAAATTATGTGAATAAATTTTCTGCATAGCTCGACATGTCAAAATGTGACCAAATGTAAAGCATTTTTCAATTGGGTGCAGTGAGTCCGTGCCAACAGTTGAATACTACACCATAAAATATTATTGCATAGAAGACAGAATTTATGAGGGGTCCTTCCACTTGAGCACGTTTCACCAGGAGTTTATTTTTCAAGTGAAGGAGATAGCTACTTGATAATAAATAATCAAATTTGATAATAAATAATCAGAATGAACAAACAGACTTGATGCTAGACAGCAATCAAAGCAGGTTTCTATTCTATTTTAATTTCCCCTTTAGGATCTCAAAAGCTTACAAGTGTTGTAAGTATTTAGTAGACAAGCCGCTCCCCTTCAAATTTTGACTAATAAACTAATTAATTGACTAACAAGTTAAATATTTGATGCACCTGCTGCCTTTTGAAAGTAATTCTGTGAGAACCAGGAGTGAAAAAAAATAAAAAGCCATTATTTGTTGATTCCAATCTATTTTATCAGGTTTTGAAGTATTGGATCTGTAACTTAGGCAAAAGAAAGAAGTTAACAAACTGTTGCTAGACCTCATGATCGTGAAAATAATTTTTCTGTACAAATTTTCTGTACAATTTTCTGTACAGCCTGAAGACTGCAAAGATACCTCAGAGAAAACAAGTTCATCTCAATGGAGCTGTTCACATTAACCATCATCTCTGGCACATAATAGTCAGGTTTAATGTTATTTGAGAAATATGATGTGGAAGTCACAAGTCTGTCTGCACACCTCACTGATGCCAAGAATAAGAACCTTGCAGAATTGCACAGAAGCTCGCTTGCACTTAAAGTATGGCATTATCTGCGACTTCAAACGGTGAGGGTTGCAAAGGCAGCTTGACTTGAGTTGAATAAATTGTGAATAGGAAAGTACTGAAGGACCATAATGGAGTTCAGCTCTATTTCAGTAACTGCCCCCAAGTACTTCCCAGAGCAACGTTGCTGAAGATTAAATATCTTAAGAGACTTGCCTTGTCTGGCTGACAAAAAGACACTACATCCACACACAATCTGTATTTTTCGGATGTGTTGAGGATATCAGTTGGCATTTCCAATGGCTTTTTCTCTTAATCATTTTACTCACTCAGAGCCCTTAAAACATTCAATCCAATGTCAGCAAAAATTGAAACACGAGCAGCGTTGTAGTTTATAAACTTGTCATCAACTCAGGCCAATGCATATATTTTAGTTCTTTTCAATTGAGCACACAGGCGTTCTTTATTAATAGATATTCAATATATCAAATGGAAAAGGTTTATTTTTCACTTCATAATGATTATTTATTTATACACTTGATAACCAAGTAACAAGTAAGATGAAATCAATAGGCAACTTCAAAGGAATACAAAAGTCTCCCAATTGATTGAGTTAACCAGGGTTTGTGTGGTGTTTTTTTGTGAATGGGACTATGAAGAAAAAATTGAGGAATATTCAGAATATGGTCCTCCACAGAACAGGGCAGAAGAAATAAGGAGACAGCCAAACCAAATAGGAACTTTGGAGGCTAATCTAAATGCTACACAAAGAAAGCCTCTTTCTTTAAAATCCTGTCAATCTCTGTCTTTACCAAACCGCAGATAGTGTTCCCTGTTTTGCACTTGATGAAAACAAAGCAAAACTCACCATTTTTTGTTTGTTTTCACTTTAATTCAGTTTGAATCCCTGTCTTTTTTTTTTTAAGTGAACCAACAGCTGATCAAGGGGATTTTGAGAAGTGATTTATTAGGATAATTAAGCAGGATCCCAGCTTCTACATACTCCTTAAATTCCTGAGAATTTAAAAGATAAAGTGAATATGTTTTCACATAAGCTATTCTGGCCTGTTTAAAAGCCTAAAAAAAACCCATCTTCTGAACAAAGAGCTGAACAAGGAAAGCTCTGACAGCATCATTGGGGAACACACCTGAACATTTGTAAGATTTCTAAAAGACTGTATGACTGTTCTTCTTGGAGGTGAAATACTCGATTACACACAGAAAATAAGGCAGGGGAAAACTCAAAATATAACCTAATCTGTCTTCATAAGATATGTTTATTCTTAACACATTCCTGATTCTTATTATTTAATACACCCTTAATAACCTCCAGGACGTGAGGAACCTTAGTTCAACAACCTTTTCAGAACAACCTAGGTTTTAGATCTCTACTTCTTACTTTGTTTAAAATGTACCAGAGTGTTTGAGATTCTGATGTTAGGAAGTGACTGAAACCACTTCTCTAATAAATGTGAGCCTTCCTGTAGGAAAATTAATTCACCTCCCATAATATTTCCTTATTACTATCACACAGGACAGAAGTGATATTGTTTATTCCTATCTACAGACTAGAAGTTTCAGCACTCAATGCTTTAGTTATTCAGTGCCATGATCAAAACAAAAGCCACCCAGGGCAGAGGTTTCTAGGATGATCCTCTTGGATGATTTGATTTAGGACTCTGAATGTAGCCATGGGGATACTGGAGTCTTCCTTACTTTTGATCCTGCCATATATCTTCCTACATTTTGATCCCACCATACAACTCCCGCCACAGGAGGAAGCCTACCGAGATCTGCCCAACCAGGGAAGCAGTCAGTTGTTCTGGATGGCACATTTGGAGCAGTGTGTGCAGATGGCCCAGAACATCCTGCAAGGAACCATTAACAGTAGCTTATCTCTATGTCTAGGCAATACTGAATCCCAGAATTGCCTGGATTGGAAAAGCCCTTTAAGATCATCGAGTCCAACCATGAACCCAACACTGGCAAAGTCCCTGACTAACCCATGTCCCTCAGCACTGTGTCTACATGACTCTTCAATCCCTCCAGGGATGGGGACTCCACCACTGCCCTGGGCAACCCCTTCCAATGCCTCAGAACCCCTTCAGCAAAGAAATTCTTCCTCACATCCAATCTCAACTGCCCTGGGCAAAACTTGAGGCCATTTCCTCTTCTCCTGTCACTTGTTCCTTGGCTGAATAAAGATACAGATATTTTACTCTTCCCATTTCTATGCTCTTCTCTTGAAATGGAGATTTCAATATTAAATTAGTACATTTACTAAGTGGTATAAAATCATCAGCATACAAAGAAAACACCTGGAAAAGGTCTGCCAAGTTTACAGAAGTTTATTTTCTTCCAGTAAACATGTTGGTACCCTGCCAAAGAATTAAAAGTCAACATTTCAAGAGACTCAAATAAAAAACTACCATCCTCTAGGCTTTTTTGCTTGTCAGAGGAAAGCTTGGAAATATACAGCTTCATAGCTCACTGATGCCAGCATTGAGGTTATCATCTCTGAAACACCATCAACCGAAAGAGTAAGAGATCACAGACTGAACAAATAAATACAATAATATATCCTGGGTTTTCTTGACGGGTGTGTATTTCTCTTAAAAACATAGGGGTTTATCTCTCTGGACTTCTGTGTTGGTAGCCAGAAGAAAAGTCAAGACACTGATAAATTGTTAAGTTGTACAGTAAAAGAAAACAGCAGGACAGGAAGGAAACACTCCGTTGTCTTTGGGAGGTGATCAGTCCCTGAGCCCTGCCACCACCCATGGGCTGCCACTCTCTACAAGTTGCATTAGAGAAGTGCTCTGAGACTTCCTTAAAATCCACACTGGCACAGAAATTTTCACACAAGCTATCTAATATATCATGTCTTTCAGTCCAATATCAATTAATTATATATAATGATCAAATTTACTAATCATTTTGTAGAAAGCAGACCGAAAAAAGCACGAGTCTTACATCACCAGTACTGCCGACAGCTCCTACTGTTTCCACACATATTTTGTTATGCTGGGTTTATCTTTAAAGCACTGCTCCAAGAATGAATTTATCTTGAAAAAAATCTTACTTTTCACAGTTCTTCTCAATAACCAGATTCTAATGTTACATTTATAGAAAGAAAAAAACAAAACAAACAAAAAGTCAAAACCAAACAAAAACCCCAAACAAACAAAAAACTCCACAAACTTGAAAATACTATCCAACTAGAGATTCAGAAACCAAGGCAAAAGAGGTTTTTAGAATTTGATTCAAGGCTTTAAATACTCGAAATGGTGGGAAAGTTCAATCGTGTCAATCCAGTTGAGCACAGATTGCCACCAGCTTCTGTATACTCCAATAAAATCCAAAAAATTAAAATGTTATCTTATACCAGGAACGAGTTCTTCATTGAAACAGTTTAATATGGCTTTTTCTGACATGTTTAATTACTGAAATATTTTGCCACTATATCCCTAAAATCAACAGTGGGTTTTGCAAAAAATTCTCCCAAAGAACACAGTTGATTAAAGCTTAGTTTTTTTAGCAGTGACTTAATTCTTATTACTCCAACTAAGCTTCATTAAATTAATTGACTTACTGGAACTACTCACAGTAGTTACCTGTTTGTAGCATTGCAAGAATTAGCTGCACCCAGAGTTGAGAACAACACAACTATTTTTTAATATAGCAAATAAACCTTGTGAGCTATTTGATTTATGATGCATCAGTCCAATAAATTTTCAAGCTGAAGAGATATAATTGGCACGGCTTTTACAGTGACAGTTCCCACACATAAAGAATATTAAGGTTTATATTTTCTGAGCTTTGCTAAAGAAAGTAGTAAGTTGTGTTGGGTTTGTGTGGGAGGGGTGGTTTTTGGTAGTGGAGAAAGGGGCTACAGTGATGGTCGCTATGAGAAGCTTCCAGAAGCTCCCTTGGCTCCAAGGTGGACCCACCTCCAGCCCATGCTGAGCCAATCTGCAATGGGGAAATGCCCCTGTGAATCCATATTTATGAAGGGGAAAACCACTTTGGCAAAGAGATCAGTAACAACAACAACAAAGACAACAGCCTGAGGAGAGGGAATGTGAAAGAGACAACTACAGACACCCAGGTCAGCAAGGAAAGAGGGGGAGAAGGTGAGCTGAGATTCCCCTGCAGCCCACGGAGGTTAATGGCAGAGCAGATACCCACGTGTAGCCCATGGAGGACTCCATGCAGGAGCAGGAGGCTGTGCTTGAAGGCAGCTGCAACTGTGTGGAGAGCTCATGACAGAGCAGAAGACCCCAAAGACATTCACACCAGAGTCAGGGGAGGAGGTGCACCAGAGTGGAGACCTATCTCCAGCCCATGGAGGTCCCCATGCCAGAGCAGGAGGCTGTGCCCAAAAAAGTCCATGACTCCATGGGAAGCTCCCAGTGGAACACTCTGTTCCTGAATTCTTTTAGCTCGTGGGAGGGACTCCACGCTGGAGCAGGGGAGAGTGTGAGAAGCCATCTCCCTAAGGAGAAAAGAGCATCAGACAAACTGACTGCAACCCCCATTCCCTGTCCCCTGTGCCACTGGGTGGGGAGAAATTGGGAGCAAAGTGATTTGAGCCCAGGAAGAAGGGAGGAGTGGGGGGAAGGTGTTATAAGATGTGGTTATTATGTCTCATTGTCCTACTCTGATTGATTGGTAACAAATTAAATTGGATTTTTTCTTCCCCAAGTTGAGTCTGTTTTGCCTGTGACCATCACTGGTGAGTGAGACCTCCCTGTCCTCATTCCAACCCTCGAGACCCTTTGTTGTGTTTTCTCTTCCCCATCCCACCAGAGAGGCGCTGTGGGTGAGTGACCGAGTGGTCTTAGCTGCCAATTGTGACTTAAAACCATCTACAAGTGTACTGGTAACACTTCCATTTTGTAATCTAAAAATAAAGTGTATCAACAGGTACATTTCTACCCAGAACCATTACTTCCAAGGAAGAAGGATAGTCTTATGGTTGCAGTCCTGTCATGGAACTCCTTCATATTTGTACTCTGTTTCAGACTACTTGTGCAACCTTAGGCACGTGGCTTCATTACATCAGGCCTCAGCTTCCTCAAGTCCCATCCTTGTGGAAAATATAATTGGCTCCTGCAAGAATTTTGCTGGGTTTGGATGGCTTGAACATAACACAGCAACAGTGACATGACACAGCTGCTCAATATACGTACTCTAAATACATAACTGGGTTTTGAAGGGGTCCAAGAAGCTGTAGTTAAAATGTAATAAATAATTATAAATAATTAGTAAATTTACAGGCACTAAGCCCTGTCTACTCAAGTTTTGTCTCAGCTATTTTTGGGAAAACAGACTTAAAAACATTTCCTTAAATTATCTTTTCATCTTAAGAATAAATTTACTAACATTTGGGGCGCACACTGTGCTCCAATATGAAGTAGGAAAGAAAACCACAGAAGCGTCAGCCCCTTCACAGATTAGAAGCCAACTTCCCTAAATAGATTTGCTCTCAGGATTTAATTTTAGCTAAAATTAATTTTGCCATAAATCCAAGCTTCTGATTTTGCCATCAAAATTCACAACTTTGACATATCATACGAGCATATGGTTTTAAATAAAGTATGGACATCACTGCTATGGGGTGAGTCAAACCTGGACACAGTCCAAAGTGGTGCCTCTTCCATGAGAGCAAATGGAAGACAGTCAACGAAAAATTCAGAAAATTCCATCTCTGATTCTTCATCAGAGAAATATCCTTGACAATAATCAATTTCTAAAGCATTGCCATCCCAGCTTGGTGACAATACCCCTGCCATCTGCTGCTTTCATTGTGAAGGACCTGTGAGTGCCCTCGGTAGGAAATCACCTTTCTTTGTCTGCCAAAACTCTTTTATCTGCTCTGTATATCCCTTTATGTCTCCTTTTTCTTGTATGACTAATTTATGATCTATGTCCTTCTTGGGCAGCACCAGCCTCATTAAAACTGACTCCTGTTGCCTTGTCTGAGTGTAGCTTCAATGGGAAAAGCAACATCTGAGTGCACTGGTTGACCTGAAACTTATCCCTTAACTCCAGCCCAAGCTGCTGTCAGATTTCTATCAAAAAGGAGGCACATTGTAAGAAGGGAAAGCTTTGTCTACACTACTTAATTAGATATGTTTTAATAAAGACATGACCTACTGTCTCTCTTCCCACCTGCAAGCACTATAATTAAAGTTTCTGTAGCAGAACAGTAAGCTATTTCTGTTCTCTCTCCATTTAAAAAAATTGAATACAATTCTGCAGGAACTTGAGAAGAAATGAAAATATGTCAAACCCTAATACTTTCTAGGAAAAAAAAAAATCTATATTTTTCTTGTGAAAGCACAGTTAAACATTTAAATCAGTAGACACACAACCAAACAAAGGTAGCAACTATTCTAGAAGTTCTGGGTGGCACCTTGGTCTTTTTACTCTAGTCAGTAGGAACACTTGTTGTGTAGAAGCACTAAAAATCAACACACTTTCCTTTATTTATCCACATATTGATATTCAAAGTCCTTAGTATCAAAACTATCTGGACTTTCACAAGTTCTAAATACCTAATGCTCCTTACTTATGTCAATACTTGTGTAAAAGAACAATTAAACATATGATTCAGTGACGGTTTTAGGAATGAAGCTGTGTATATTATATATATACACATTATATATATATTATATATATGATGTAGAACTGACAAAACAGCAAACATAGAAAAAAAAACCTTCTAAGTGAATATTAATTTGATTGAAATGGAGTAAAACCCCACTTTTTTCATTATGGAGTGTTTCTATTCCTGAAAAGAAATATCAATGAATAAAAATAAGGAAAAAATAACAAAGTAAAACGTTGCAAAATTCAAGACGTTCCAATTTTGCAAATGAGAAAAGAAATATAACTTTGTAAAATTGATTCTGTTTATCAAATTCAACACAGGTTTGATAAATCCTTAAAATGCCATGTTAGGAGAATCATCTATTCACAAACACACACAAAGCAAACTGAATGAGCAACCTTATCCCAAAACTGAGAATCTGTGCTCTTATTTATTGTTGATGTGCAAGACTTAAATTATGTATATGTGAGCTTCCAACCAGAGGAAAAGCAGCTCTTCCCCCAAAGAACATGAATATAAAGATACAAAAATGAAATCATACACATAAGTTAGTGAAACCTGATTTTGTGTGTGTGTGTATATATATATATATATAGTGATTATACATTGTGTTTCTTGTTTTTTCCACACACTGACAGAGCTAAAACAAAACCAATGTCCCAAGTACAGATGGCAAATAACCTGAAGCTCTCATTCCAAACAGGCCTTAGTTTTATTCTTACAGTAGTGTCATTTGAGGAGACTAAAAGTCATCAGGTTTCCAAGAAAAAAGGTTTGAAGTTCTTCATATCCATTTACCGACACACCGCATGAATGACAACGATGAGGTGAAGCCAACCAAACAAGACAAGACGCGCTACAAAAAGCCTATGGGCAGGTTGGTACACTACTGCCAGAAACTCTCAGCATGTTCCAGGAAACACATACATAAGTCAGTTTCAAATGAAGTGATGGAAAAGAGCATGCCTTAGCAGACTGTCTCGAAAGGGCTCAGCACAAAACCACTATTCCTAGCAGCAGTTGACATGCCACTGAAAGCAAAACAGATCCTGGTAACCAAAATACTTACACTGGATAGCAAGCTTCAACTCTCACATGCAGATAAATTAAGTCTTTCATCACATAAAACCTAATCTTATCAAGATGTACCAACAGATAAGACAGAATATTCATTATAGGTTCAATAATTCAGACTGAAATGAAGTCTTCTCGGAAAGGACTGACCCGTAAAGATCAGCGACAAAGGGAATATCGTGAATCAGAAAATGAACCCAAGTCAAAATCAGCAACCATAATGAAAAAAGTAATTATGAAACCTCAATGTATAGACTAGAAATTGTCTGTGAGACAAAGGAAATTGTATTTTTACTCTACCCTGCCCTGGTAAGGCTTTAGCTCGGAATTATCTCTGTAATGAGAAGCCACACAGCTAGGAAGATGTCCATCAGTTTGAGAGTCAAGAGCAGAATAGTGAACATGGATCTAGAATCCATACTCTGTGACAGTAAATGAAAGGAATAGCCATTGTTCAGTTTAGACAAGACAAAACCTAGGAATGCATAAGACCATTAAAAAGAGATTAAACTATTCTCAGGAAGCAGTCTGGAGAGCTCTCAAAGAAACATTACGTAACTGCCATGAAGACGACACACTTTGGGAGAATTTCTGTAAGTAAGCACTGGAACACACAGCCTAGTAGTCTGCATCACTGATTTTCCAAAATCCAGTTAGGTGATTGTGTGCCAGGAATTAAATAGTGCAGGTGTGTTCTAGAGGAGCTTAGAGACATGTCCAGAGGACAACTCATAGTAGAGGGTTCTCAATGGTTCAACAGAAGACCCATGGCATCTATGTTTTCTATTTTGTACATCTCAGATAGAAGGGACAAATTACCTTTTTCAAATGCTCATGGACATTAGAAAAATCAAAATCTTCTGGCGATGTCCTCATCAAGGGTGCTGTACTCTTGCTTGAAATCCATACCTTAAAATGTGTTATCTAAAATCTCCTCCTCCAAGAAGTGGAACTGTATCAGTTTCTCCATAAACCTCTCCCACATCTAAATTCTGAGGCAGGATTTGTCATATGTATGAAAATTGAGATCCTTAAGCAGCAAGATAAGTGGAAAAAGGGAGGAAGTAGAAGAAAAGCAGGAAGAAAGCTAAGTGATTTGACCAAGGCCAGATATGATGAAGCAGTGAAGTGAGTTTGATTTATGGTAGACCTGAAAATGGAAGCTTTGGCTTTTCAACTCCCATTTCTGCAACTTGCCAACTAGCCTGAATTTGCTATGCCTTAAAGCTCTGGTAGAAGTTCAGTACCTTCGTTTATCTTTTGCCTAATCTTTTATTTGTTGGGCAAAACAGAGATGATCACAAAAATTTACTATACTAATATATACTGTATTATA
>NW_010338649.1:0-42102 GCF_000700745.2 Antrostomus carolinensis
GGGGGGGCTGAGCCTCGAGGCTGTTCGGAGCGGGAGCCGCAGGGACGAGCCGTCCCCTCTGGGTTTCCGAAGATCCCTCTCGCTCCTCACGGCCCCTGCCGAGGCAGCGCATCGATCTTGCGGGTCTTATGTAAGGAGCTGGGTGTGCATCGGGCCCCGCGATTGCCAGGGCTGGCATCGGTGTGATGCGAGTGCCGGTGGTGCAGGATGCAGACCTGTGAAGCAGACTGCTTTGTTCCTAAATATTAGAGAAGATTATAGTTAAAGGTTACGTCTGTTGAGACCACTGAGCATCGAATATCAGGCTCCACATTAATTTGTATGACAGTTAGAGTTATTATGGAAAAGTTGGTGCCCTCTGAAACATCACAAATATCTGCAGTCTGGCGAGAGGCTGAGCGTGTTGGAGTGTGTGCGGCCAGGCAGAGAACAACTGGCCTGTGTAGCCATCTCTCTCTTGCAAAATAGGATTTTTAGTGTTGGTAGCAGGCTGTATTAACTGATACTTCTGGCTAACTTCAGTTTGTAAATCTACTCATCGTTGCAGCAACTCCTAACGCTGTTAGTTGGTGACAATTCCTTTTCCCACTCTCAGCTTGAGGATCCTTAGCTGCCCCCTTCATGGCTTTTCATTCCGTCGCCCCCTTCGAGTCCCCCTGCCATTATGGGAAACTGGCTCCGAGCTCCCTTTGGTCGCTTGTTTTCTATAGGTGTGTGTTCACCATTTTGTTCTAAGTCTCTGGTTAAGATGGAGTTAAAAATATAAAATAGGTTTTCTGCAAATTAACTCGTGAATGTACAAATCAAACAGCTTTTCTGTTTTCCGTATCAGTCACTTAGCGTGTTGGATCTCGAGCTGAGTGATTTCTTATCTGCACATGCAGCGCTCTGAGAAAGGAGCTGCTGAGATGCTGCAGTGCAATGCCAGATGGAAGGATTTTGGGGAAGGGGCTGGCTGTTGATTTCGTGCCATTGTTTACTTTCTTGCATTTCACTCCTTTGTCGTTGGCTTTGATGAGTGATGTAACAGTCACAACATGCTCTGCTCAGTGCCAATTACCTTTCTGCTTGTGTGTAATTTGGGCAAATTGATGTTATTGCACCCTGCAGTTAAGTAGATGAAATATTTTTTTAGCCTGTGGTATTGTTCTGTTTTACGGGAGGGGATCTGCATTTATTCATAGAGACTGTCCCACGTTTCTGTGTTGTTCTCAAAAATCTCCTGGGCCAGGTGGTTCCTGCTTCTTGGAGGCTTGGGGCTGGGTCTGATCTCTTCCAAAAGCTTCGCTGCAGACATCTCCGGTATTTTTTCTTGTTGTTTGTAACTGGAATACTCATTTGCCATGATCATTCTTGGCCGGACTTCTGTACCCTCATGTTTTCCATATGTTGGACCGTTAATGCTGGGGTTAGGTATGAGGGTGTTTTATTGCACCACAGCGATCACGTTTTGGGCTGCTTTTCTGGGCAGCTGTAACACAGACGGTTTGCTGATGAGGTGGTAATGATTTCCTTGATACTATTCTCCGCCTATTGATACCTCCAGAAATATAAATTTTCTGATTTAGGGTACTCTGTCTGTATTTTCATTCAAATAAAGCTTAGTTCGGATGTGGTCAGGGTTTAACTGCGCCTGAAGCTGGGGCAAGGCGGGAAGTCAGACCCCAATGCTGGTGTACGCTGCCTGCCTGCTGCCTTCAAGGTGGTGGCAGCTCCATCCCTGAGACACGTCAGGTCTGTCATGGGACTAAGGTGGTCTCTGAGTGACCTCAGTGAGGTGAAGGGGCTGTGGTGCTCACGACTCTGTCCTGACAGCCGTCACCCTTGCTGTCACCTCCCTGCGGGTACCAGGGCAGCTCTGACCTTCCCACGTTGTGAAACTGTTGGAGGAGGATAGACATCCAGCTCCAGAGGAATCGGTGTGGGGGTCTGATGTAGCCAGGGTTTCATCATTAAACAGGGGCAGTGGAAGAAAACGTGGCTGAGCAGAGAGGTTTAGTGACAAGTCAGTGGTTGGCCGTTTCGTTAGTGGGGACCTGAGGAGGAGCGGCTGCCGAGGATGCTCTGCGGGGGGAATGGGGCTTTTGCTTCGTCGTGTACGGCACGTGCAAATGCAACAGACCTGTGTGTCGTCAGTGTCAGCAAAACCCATCATGGGAGGATGTGTCATCACCTAAACCTTCTTCTGAGGCTGTGACAGTGACCATAAACACCCACCTCCGCTTCTACTCTTCTGCAAGGGCTGGTCTCTCTTGGCTTGACACGGGGGTTTCATGTAGGCCACATCATTATCCCAGATACCCTGTTTGCTTCCTTCAGGGATTTAGTCATTCTATTAATATCCAAACCCCTGCTACCCTGGTGAAGATGGATACCCAGATCTCCAGAGAAAGACTAAAGTGGAAAAGAAACAAGGAGAAAGAAAAGGGGGAGTGATGGCAAGGGAGACTAACAAACAAAATGTTGGCACAGAAGAGCTGACACATGAAGATGATAAAAGATGAAGAAGTGATATCTTGTTATGGAGCATGGGGCTGAAATCTGAATGTACCACAGTGGTGGTTCCCATGGTGTGAGGGTCAAGAAAATGGTCAAGAAAACAGCAGGGAGAAAGGTGGAAACCCTGCGTGTGAGCTCCAGGGAATACACTGGCATGGGTGGAGGTGAACGTAATTCACAGCAGAGGTGTGTTTAAAATGCATTTGAAAGGTAGATGTCAGAGGGATTGGAAGTGGTCAGGGGGCTGGTCAGTGTGATCTGCCAGGCAGCCTGGAAGGTGCAACGTGTCAGCACCTGGGGCTCTCGAAGGCAAGAACTGTCTAGTTGTGCCTGAAGTGCAAAAAAACCCTCAGTTGCCCAAGCGTTACTAGAGGAGCCTGACAGGCAGCTGGGAATAACGTGGTGCAGAAAAAAGGAAAATAAATGTTGCTTAGACTGATGTCCAGGAAGGTTTTGCTGCCAGGCCTCTTGCTCAGGCTATTGGGAGGTAGAGCAAAGGCCCCGCATGGTTTGGGGACGGCCTGTCAGTAACTGCAGTGTGGGAGATGAGCCCTGCCCTGACCTCCGCTGCGCCGGGGTGCTGCCGCCTCGCTTAAAAAAAACAATGAGCCCACACTCTGTGTGGGGAGCACGACTGGCGTGAGTGGAGTTTAACTGGTGAATAATCTTTGTGCACAGGGGTGATTTATCAGCCGTAATGACTCTGTACCTTCTGTCCCTCCCTGGGGAACTGTGTCTGCTTTTCTCCTGGTGCTAAGGAGTTGTCCTGAGAATGCTTTGGTAAGATAGAGGGTGTGTGCGGGGCGCGGGCAGGTCTGTGTGAGTGCTGCCCGCTGCTGTGCTGCTGCTGGGGGGCCGATAGCTGGGGCACGGTTACCTGGTGGCTGTGGTGCAGGGTGCCTCAGGCTTTGGGTTGGTGCTGCTCTGTTTTTAGGAGTGGAAATACCTGTTGGGTGCTGTCTGTGACTGCTGCAGGCTGGCTGTCCTCGCTGCTCTCCACAGCGTTTGCCATCTGCCCGTGCGTGGGGACCCCTCTCCATGACCTCTCCTGAACACACTCCGCTGGCCGGCACCTTCCCACCGCGGGTCTGTCCCGACAGTTATCCCACCAGTGGTCTATAAAATACAGTAACCGATCTGAGTCCTTCAGCAGCTGTCAGGAGAGGAGAGAGCTGGCCCCAGGACTGGCAGCAGATGCTTGTTTGATGGTACCAGAAAGAAAATATTAAGATTACATTTTAGGAGGCAGGTTTTCTTTTTTTGTCTTTCTTAGATTTGCAGGCAGGAATGGTTGCATTAAAAATAAATGCCAGTAAAGATGTGGCTGCGTATTTACAACTGCCACGTTAAAGCTACTTGCAGAATACAGTAGATCCTCAGATGCACGATTTAAAGCGAGTGTTTTCAGGCATACAATTTTAATTGGTCTATCTGGACAGAAAGAGAAATAAATGTTTTTTCCTCGTTACTGTCCAATGCATGATTTGTTGCTTTAATGCAGCAAAACTAACCAGTTTTAATTATGTAGATGCAACTGTCTGGTGTAGCATTGTAAATCTTGCAGAAACTTGAGCGTCATGTTGATTGGCTGTTTAATTTCATGTTGTTTCCTGAAGCTTTTCTTTAACTCTGGCAAAATTCAGGTCACTGTATGATCTATTTGATTATTGTTGGCAGGAAGACTGCTGTGAGTCAATAGCATCTTCTGTCACACGGCTGGCAGGTGAAATGCATCCCTGGTGATCCTAGAGACGATAGTCTGTAAATGATGCGTTTGGCTGCAGAGTGGTAGAGGGGTGATTTTTTGCACTTGTAGGACTCTTGGTTGCAGTGTAAATTGATAATAGAACTACGTTTTTGGTGGATTTAGCATATAAAAACATTAAAAAGGCTTGCAAACTTGGGGCCAAAAAAACCCAATTGTTTTTTCCCATTATCATAGGAGAACTGCAGCTTAGGTTAATTTATCATTGGTTGTTAGCTTCGTTTCACTTTTTCTATTGCAGCAGCTGCCTCCCTCCTTTATGTCTATTCTCATTTCCTACCTATAGCTCTCTTTCCACTTTGCTCAGAAAATTTTGGGAAAATCCCCATACCAAATTATTTTCTGGGGTTATGGCTTGCTTAGGAGGGAAGGTTGCTTCCCAGTTGGAGGAAGGCATCAAAGTTGGAAGCTTGACAGCCCATTTAATAAAACAGTTCTATGCAGAAGAGAAGAAAGTTCCATCCCTTTGGGTGAGGTAGTAGGAAACTGATAAATATTAATCACAGAAACAGGTATACAATTTCCATTAGCTTAATTGTCTTGCTTAACAAAGTGGGGGGGAAGTGTGACCCGAGGGCCAGCTGGCATTCCTTGGCGTAGCCCTGTTGGCGTCAGGGAGTCATCTGCCATAGACAGCAGATCCTGACTTCAGAATAACTGTTCAGTGATGCTCCTTGTTTGGTTGATTCCATACGGATTTATTTGTTGGTATCTTCTACTGACCCTCTGTGTCCTCGGTGGGGTCTGATAGCGTGGTCCTGGCAGAGGGGTTTTACGTGAGACCTCTGTGTGCAGAGCCCGGGAGGGGCCTGTGCGGAAAATAGCAGAGTATATAGTGATTCATAATAAAGATTAATTGGCAGTCTCCAATGGAAACAAATTGAATCTATCGGAGATGTTTCCTGCAAAGCTAAAGTCCGAAGTGCTTTGGTGGAGGCTGGGATGGTTCAACTGAGTCAGCAGGCTCCTGCACACGACCAACCATCAGCGGCTCCGTATAGTTGCTGGTGGGATGGACCTTCCTAAAATGCCTTGGATTTGGGCCTCCTCTGTGGTCAGAGGGGAGAAGGAGCTGCCAGCTCATGGGAACTGGTCAGAAACGTGTACACACGTGTGCTTGGGTGCCTTGCCCTGGGTCAGACATGGCCGGTATGGGGTCCAACGCTCGCTGCCGGCTCTGTGTGTCTGCGGGGCAGGAGTGCGGGTACGGCACCGGGCGCTGCCTCGCTGGGGCCTGGTTGGCCTCGCGGCGCTGGTGCAGGTGTAGAAGTGGAGTGTGCCAAGGCACCGTGGCTGCTATTTCTTGTCAAGACATCACTAAACACAGAGGCTGTCTGGGTGCATGGCCCCGTTTAGCTGAGGAGCTGGATGGGGGGCTGGGAGCCTGTGCTGTGTGTGCTGGCCTGCTAGCAGAACGTGGGGTGATACTTACAAAGAGAGATGGCATCACTGAAACGCTTTTTCCTCATAAGACAGCTCTTTGGCCCCAGCTGAAGCTGTTTAAGCAAGCAGGGCTGAGGTGGCCCTGGCAGGATAAGCAGGGAAGCATTGCTTTCCTTCTGAAGGTGGAGAAGGAAGGGGCAAAGAGAGGGCTGGTCGGGGTCTCCCGCCGCTCTGTGACCTGTGTGCCACCTCACCCAGCTGTGGTCAGAAGCGCTGGACGATGAGTCCAGCTCGGAGCTCGTGGTTTGTCCTTGGGAAGGTCTGGTTGTGGGCAGGGGCTGAGACCTCTGCTGAGAGCCAGCCGCTGTGTTTCAATGGAATAGGGGCATTTGGATCTTTATCAGCCCAGTTATTTTCTTTTCTGAGAGCTGGCAGGTATCTGGGTGCAGCAGACATTATTTATCAATCTACCCTTCTTCCTGATAATGGTAAAACCCTCTTACAACACTTATTCATGGCCTGTAGCTGGTTCTGGTTCCAGGTGAAGAGTTTTAAGAGCCGTCAGAGTGCAGCACCAAACGCGCTTCAGGTGCTTAACAGATATTTATAAGCCTCTGCAAGATGTGATATTTTAAGTTCTGTGTGCACAGTTTCAGCACCTGTCAGGAGCAGGATTTACTCTTCCCTTCTGCTGGCCCATCGAAGGTGGGGGGGAACTCTCCCCCTTGAGCTCTTAAATTTTCTCTTGCCTGAATTTGACTTTCTTTCAGTAGCTGTTTGTCAAGCTACCACCCACGGCAGCAACAGCAGTCACCTGCTGAAATGCACTTGGTGCTCGTGCTCCTGACAGGCGGCCGGTGACGGAGCGGTTCGAGCAGGGAGTGCCCGGTGGTGGGCTCGGGGCTGGAGAGGGGCACAGCAGCATGTGCAATCGTGTTCCTCCAGCAAAACTGGCATGAAGTAATCTTGCCTTTCTTATAACATGGGTGGCTATTTGATCCTGAAAGTTGATTTAATCCCAGGAGGCTTTTGCTGAGCTGCCAGCAAAGCTTCCTCTTTAAAAAGATGAATATTTCTTACTAATATCTATTGTGTTGTGTGTGCCCCACCTCTGTGTATTTTACTGGTGTGTATCATAGCAGCAAAGGAGGACACAGGAACAAGTAAACAGTGGGATCCCACGCAGTGACGGGTAATAATGGTTTGTACCTGTCCCTGGTGACCTCCTTAGGGCTTCCAGTCCTCACCCGGTGCTCCTGCTTTGCGCCCGTGGTTGTTGGATGCGCTTGGAGCTGTTCACATCTCCAGGAGCCTGACTGGTAACTTTTTGCTGAAAACTGGCCTGAGATGACTGACTTTGGTGTCCCTTTTCCCACCTCTGGAACACAGCTGCAGTGGTTTGGGAAGAGGCAGCTGCTGAGCACTGTGTATTGCAACACAATTTTAGGAGAGGAAGTAAAGAGGAGTATCAAAATAAAATTTTGAGGGAGTTTTTGTAGTTGTAGTGTGGTCCCCTGGGCTGTGACCAAGTCGGTGTGATAGGGCTGATGTGTTTCTTGCTGCCACAGTGCTGTGGGATCGTTTAATGGCTGTGAGTGGTCAGCAGCTTGGTTTGAGAGTTCATGTGAAAAATGGCACCATCAAGAGCACAGCAGCCCTTGCACGCCAGGCCGGGGAATACACAGCCTTGTTATTTATCCCAGCGTTGTCATTACTCATCAGTGAGGAGGCAGCTGTTAGGATCCTGTCCATGGCAGGGAGAGAGAGGTTTTAAATCATCCTCTTTGTTTTAAATCATCCCCTTTGTGTTAAATCATCCTCTCTATTTTAAATCTTCCCCTTTGTTTTAAAAAGAAAAATACATAAAGATGTGTGGTGTTAAAATTCTCACGTGGAAATTGGTGCTTCCGTCCCAGCCTCTTCTAGAAGGTGGGTGCCCAGATTTAGCTCTGTGGGCCCAGCTCGTCAGAGTGCCAGCAGTGCCTCTTGGCTGGTGTTCACGTGTTTGTTCAGACATGGCTGTGGAGTGCTGTGTCTGTCGGTGCTGGTGTGAGTTCCCAGTGTGGGAACCCCTGGCCTGCAAGGGATTTTGGGGACCAGGAAGCTGGAAACTGGGAGAAAGGTATGTCTGTGAGATTCTGCTTGCACATCTTGTACTGTTGAGTTGCCCTAAAACAACGTGCCTCCCTGAAAGACAAAACTCTTTCTGTGAGCTTCTCTGATGTCTTCTTGACTGCTGAAGCCAAGCTGAAATTCGAGGAGGTTCTCCATGAAGACATTTGGTGCTGCAGGCTGTTAGTCTGGGAGCTGGAGAGTTTGGGAAAACTGCGCAGCCTCTCTGTGCCCAACAGCTTCAGAAAAGAATTTGCATTACTGTCTATCACTCTTCTTTCCTTTGGAGTTGAAGAATAGCTTTGAAGATGAAAAAAAAAAAAAGTTTTTTCTTTTTCACCTGGGCCTTTGGGAGGAACAATTTCATATGTGGCAACGGGATTGCAGTCACTCTAATGCATCTTACTTCTCAGAGTAGTGCTATAACATATTGCTCTAGCTTGTAGCAGTGGCGAGCGTGCAGGAAAGCTCAGTAATTTTCTGTTAGAACAACTATGGAGTTAAATTGTCTATGGTTTCTTGCTTGTGTCTATATCACATGAGAGAGGAGAGGAGGTTGTTCCCTAGGTGAGTGTCCCTGATTTTTTAGCTCTCTCCCTCCTGGCCTCTGAGCCTCTGTGACCTGTCTGTAAAACAAGGAGAGAAGAAGGGCTGCAGCTGTTGGAGTGGCTGCTAATCCTGCTGCTCTTGGGAACGCTCAGGGCTACAGCTCCCTAGGGCCAGGGTTTTATCCATATGGCTCTTGCTTTGGTTGCTATCCAGATAGCAAAGCTAACGCAGTGGGTAGGTGAGACTCAGTGTTGTATTGTAAGAGTAGATATTTAAGAAGAAAACAGGATGCAAAACCATATAAATGACCGGAGATCAGAAGATGGGGATCTGGCTCCAATGATTCCCATTAAGGGGAAGGGGAGCCCTGTTTTCCCGGCCTTTCTCTGTCTGTTGGACCAACTTCACCTCTGAGGTCCAACCTTGTGGAACGGTGTCACACATTGGAGGACCACAGCAGAAGTCCCTATCGGGGACTCCATGAAATAGTGGCTTCCCCTTTACCTTGAAAGAGCCCCAAAGACTGGTTTTCTTTTAGATGTTGTAGCAATGATTTGTGGTCTTGAGACTATTCTGTGGTGTGGTTAGAGCCTGAGGTGATGTTCTGCTACTTGAGCAGCTCGTTTAGAGAAGATGATCTGAAGAACAGATGTCTTAGCTCAAGATCACCAGTTAGATAATTTTGGGTTGCTGGCCTAGTGTGTATGCAACATTTTTCTCTCTGTCAAATGCACGGAACAATCAATAATTGTTTCATGGGAATAAAGACCCTTGCTATGGAATGAAAATGCTTCCCCTCGCCCAGGGTGACCAGAGTTCTGCCTCACGGTATGGTGAAAGCAGACGTACCAAGATCAATTAAATGCTTTTCAGAAAAGCTTCTGTCTGTGTAAGCTTGCAGTCTGCCAGCAGCTGAGATCTGAGGGAACTCACAGGTCACTTCTTATATTGATGGTGATGTTTAAAGCTTCTGGCTCAGACAAGATCCTACTGCAGTAGGTAGGACTTGGTGTCCAACGTTAGTGACCAAATGGCTTTAAATGAACTGTTTTTTGGGAAGCAGTCTGCACTTGAGTCTTCCCCCCCCCCTTTTTTTTTTTCTTAATGGAAATTTAACTCTGATGCTATAATTTAATAATTGAGATTACAGAAGAACTCGCAGAAGAGTAAGAACTAGAGATCAAACTGCTGGTGTGGCAGTCTAAAGCTTTTTGTGTTGGCAAAGGCTCTAGAGAGAATTCCATGTTTTCTCTGTGTGAAAAAAGGTAAATTGATATTTGGGAAGAGCCTAAAAGATGTTTTATTCGAGACAGCTTGTTAATGTTTGAAATTCTAAAGATACAGATTTTTATCTGATTTGGAGAGGAAAAAAATCCTGCCAAGAGCAGAGGGGATATTTAGCTTTTTCTTAAACTCCCCATTTTCTGTTCCTGTTTGCCCTCAAAAGCTGTTTAGTTACTCCAGATTTATGCTCATGGTGCAGTACGTGACCCATAGTTGTTGTTGAGTTGTCTCCAGACCTTGTAAGCTGAGTGGGGATGGCTGTTCAACGGCGTCTCTGAAGGATGCAGGGGACCACTTATCAGTGGTGACCTCCACTGGAAGAAGATACGCCGTTAGTTGATGAAGACGTATTGGGCCTTCTAAGAAAATGTTATTGTAGGCAGCTGCTTTGCCTCTCTGTTATTTGGGAGGATGTGCTAACTCCTCTGGAGGGACAGCGTGCCCTAAATGACCATTAAGGGGTGGGAAAGTCCTGCTCTGGCCAAAAGATAGGGAGTTCTGTTTGGAAATGTGACTCAGCTGCTGTTGAACATGGCGCTGTGGGTTTGAAACAAGCCCTCTTGAACGGGTGGGTTGCTTCCAGTCGACTTTGGCGTGTGGTGCATCATGCCTCTGAGCTCACGTGTCAGAATCCCTGCCTGTATGAGGGATCAAAGCTGGGAATGAGTCACTCAGAATCCTTCACCTTGGGTTTCATACTGCAGTGACCGAAGCCTGTCTGTATCCACCCTGCAAATGGGCAGTGAGTGCTGGGAAGTCTGGCGAAGGTCTTCTCCTGTGGTAGGTCTCCTTGTTGGTTATCACACTGGGTACTTCAGCAGTAACGTCGTGTACAAGAGGGTGCTCATTTCTTACTGAGAAGTTATTTGTACGTTGCTGCTCAGTAGGGTTGAACTCTACCATGTATAGACTGAAATACCTACTGTGTTGTGTTTTTATTTTGCAGTGTTGCCTAATGATTGTTTATTTTTGGGGACGGGCATGTTTTCAAAAGGGCTGAGTACTTTTACAGTCACTATTATGTACAGTTAAGCATGCTGAGGTCAGCACAATCGAATATCGTGCTTCAGGGTGGGATGTGATTGCTAGAGATCAGAAAACAGTTTCTTTCCCTGTGTAGAGCGTTATACAATTGGCCGGATACATTAGAGTTTCCCCTGCAGCATCGCAGCAATGCTCTGAGAGGCTCTGGATTAACTAACACTGGCGTTTCTGTAAATACCCATGTAGTAGTTCCAAAACATTTAAGAGTATTAATGATTTTATTAGCTCAGTGTTTCTGAGGGACAGGCCTGAGCGTCCTGCCCGTTCGGCTGATGGGGAGATGCAGAGGCACAGAGGCTCAGGCCAGAGGGCAGTAGTTGGGAGCAGGAACAGAAGTCAGGTCCTTGAACCCTGCATCTTGCACGAGGATCAGGAACTGTCGGTGCACCGGCCGTTTGCTTTGGTTGGACGTGTCTTCCGTGCTGCCGCGGCGGTTGGGTAGTGCGTGCGCTGTGCGATTCTCCTTTAACCGTCTGTTTGAAGCTTGGTTGGTTTATGAGGTCTAGAAAACGGTCTGATCGGCTGATCTGGGGTGATAAGTTACGCCGAGTCCCTGGCTGCTTCGTGCCTCTTCGCTCGACTCAGCTGCTGCTTCCTGTTTTCAAGGGAGGTGTCAGCTCCTGGGGCAGGATGAAGCGTTCCTCTGGTGGTGGTGCAGAAATAGGTGGATCTTCACCGCCACGGTGCCAGTAGTGCTTAGAGATGTACTGCAGCTCCAGGAGAGGGCAAGCTGCAATCTGAGGTTACATCCATCATGGGTAGGAAAATGTGAGTTATTTAGGTGTTGTACAGCAATGCTGGTAACCTGAGACAGCTGGCGATGGAAACCGGTTCATTCCACACCGCAGGAGAACTGAACTGTGTTTTGTGGCGAGGGCTGGGTACGTGCATCAGCCAGAGGGAGATGGACAAGATGGACTTACTCTACAGGTCGTTCTGCAGCAAATGGCTTCTAAGAGCACGTGAGGATCTGTGCACGTTCAGTGCTGCACCCAGAGGAAACTGTGAGACTGACATCCCAGTCGGAACTCTCTCAAGTGACTCTAACAGTCACGCACAGAAACCCTGCAAGATTAACCTTTTATTTTGCCAGATTTTCCTTTCACCATTCTTCATTTTACTTTCCCCTAAATGTTTTGTTGTGGCTTTCGTATTGCCCAGTTCTTTTTTACCACTGAAGTGAGTGGGACTTCTACTGTTGTAAAAATGGAAATCAAGATCTCCACTGTAATTGTATTTTTCGGATAGTTCAGGAAGAACCTGAGGAGATGTGGCAAAAACCAGACAAAAATAAATAGCAGTGTTGAACCAGTTTTAACTCAGAGTATATCAAGTGAATGGGGAAGCAGAATCTCAGCAGCAGGTTCTTCCAAAGCATTTTTTCTTTCTATTAACATCGTCGCTTGATGACATTCTGAGTGATTCATGTTTTTAAAAGCAGTTTTTCCTGCACAGTGCTTCTATGCTCTTGACCTACTCTTGTTAAAATCCCTAAAGAAACAATAAGCAAACATACTGTAAGTGAAAATGTCATATTATAAACCCCTGAAAGTGCAACAATAACAAAAAGAGTACTCATGTAGTCATTGTTCTTGTGGGATGGCAGTTTGAGATACACTGTTGGAATAACAATAATCTGTTTAATGTGAGAGGTCAGCTCAAAACTAAGGCTGAGTGGGAAGCAGAGGAAAAAATAAATGCACACTGTTTGCCTCTCCTCCTAATCATACGACATGTTCCCATACATCTCGTGGATTGTGCTGGTGATGTAGTTGCCTGCTGCTTTACAAACGCTTTCCAAATGCAGTGAGAAGACATCCGTGTCAGATGGGAGAGGAACGCAGAGCAGATGGCATACCTCTCCCAAGGCACTGGGTGGAAGGAGATAATTTTGCAGGTCACAAAACCAGAGAACAACTTCTTCAGAATTTAACTTTCATTGGGGATTAAAAAAAAAAAATAAAATACAGTAACCTTTCTTGGCAGCTATTTGACACAGGTAGATAGATAGGAACGTTTGTTTATCGACAGTAGCGTACTCTCATTGTGAAGGTAACACAGCTGCTCTAACAGTCGGTTTGCACAAAACCGCGGTGAGAAGCTCCATGAGAGAGCAGTGGTCGGTCATGGGAATGGGCACAGGTCTTCTCCACACAGAGTCCATGGACTCTGTGTTGAGCCAGATGTGAACCCCAGCTGCCCCATGGCTTCCCAGGGTGGGTAGTCTTGTCATCGTGCCAAGAATTCATGCGGAGGCTGGTCATGTTGTCACTGGTGAGTGTGCTGCAGTGTCCTTGTCCATGGTGTTCCTCACAATGACAACAGAAAAGGACATTTGTGGCCACCAGACTAAGTACTGAGCCTGCAGAAATTCATGGTGTCAATATGCCTTTGAAAGAAAGAAAAAACTCTTCACTGACCTTTTAGCTTTTTGGGGGGTCTTTACCAGACTGCATGTGTCCAGAGCTTGCTGGAAAGAGCTCCTTGTCCCCAATAGCATCTTTGTTGTGTGAAGACTCTCAAGTTTACCAGTAGCTTAACTGTTCCTTGTAAGCCTGCCTCCAGGTGACTTGCCAAGGTGGAAGGACAGCTGATCTTTGCAGGTTTTGAATTGCCGAGGTGTTTACTGTGGCTCCTGTTGCAACTTGAACATGCAGCAGATATCTGGAAGGTGAAAGAGGCTCTGCTTGCTTCTGGACTCGCCCTGACAGTGCTGCTGGGTTTTCCTGTTCTCCTAGCTGGTATCATTAGGCCTGTCTCAGGATGAAACCCTTTGTGTATCGTTGGTAGCACCTCCATCACTCTCCTCTGCTTTTGTCCCTCTCGTAAAACCTGTTCAGTGTGGCACACTGTGGGAGCTCTGTGCTCTTTAATTGTTGTTTGTCATCGTGGGAATTGCTTGTTCTAAAACCAATTACAACCTGACAAAACTGATCTGCCTTATTTACAAATACATCCATCTGGTTGTGGACTGCCTGGTATCACTGCCAGAATAATGTGAGGCCTTTATTGCTGCTCCTGGGTTATTGAAGGGTTCCTGCACCAGCATGGTCTGGAGCCACGCGATGGCTTACTGCATGCGTGCTCTTTGTAGGACAGAGGGAATTAATGTTTAAAGTATCAAATCCCATGTAAGCCAAATAGAGATAAAACATGAGAGCACAATGTCTCGGCATCGGCTGGCGTGGAGCCTCGTGGCGTGTTTGGAGTGGGCGATGCACTGGAGGGTGCTAATGTGGTGGCTGCAGAGCGGCTCCGCTGATGCCTGTTGTGTCTGGCACCACACAAGAGGGTGAGCGAGCTCTTGGCCGTGCTCGGGTGGGGAGACAGTTGTAGCGTTGGCGTTGGGAGGAGCGTGCACACGCATGTGCAAGAGCTGACAACCTGAGAAACCTGAACTGATTGGAAGGGGCTGGCAGTAGATACTGCTCTGGTGTGGCTGCCTCAACAGCTGCGGGGACCAGGATTGCTGGGCACCTGGGCAGGAGTGCGGCTCATTCCTCATCTTCCAGAAACTTGTCTGATACTTGAGGTAGGACTAGATTCCTCCTTGGAAGTGGCAACCTCTTGATAGGTTTCATGTAGAAAATAGGCAAGGCATCTGGGGTGTGAGACTCCTATTTCTGTGCGTGTTCCTGGAATTCAATTTTGAAAAGGCTCAAAAAAGGAGAAAAATGGATGAGTGGGATCAGGACACTGGAACTTAAAAACCATTCAAACTGGTAGCCAAAACTGTTTCAGACTATTTCTGTTTTTCTATGAATGTTCAGTTGCAGCTTAAAAAAAGATCTGAGATATTATGAATCAGTACTGATTTCACCCTCAGGCCAGCAGTTCAAAGCTGCATGTAGTGAATTTTAGAAGCATTCACTAAAAGCCTCTATTCTGTGTTTACTCTGTGTGTTATCTGCAAAGGGTAGAAAACAGAGACATGCGTACGTAAACAAATTTAGCATGAGGGAAACAGCAAAGAGTTGCCCCCTAAATTAAGTAATTTAAATTAGCATGGCTAGGTTTCAACATATAACTGGAGGTGAATGAATTAGTAGTTGTGAATAATAGGTATGATAAATTCAGTCCTATTTTGTTTGTGGTTTATCTAGGAATGACCTTTAACTTTTATATTTATAAATAATCACTCAGTTTCTGCTGACTGGCTGAATAACTGAAAATTCATAAATCGATATGAACTGGAAGTACACAATACTGCAATCTGCATATGAAAACCTGTGTTTACACAAATCTAAGGTTTTTTTGTGATTTCCTGTCACCATAGTAACTGAACATTTTCTGTAATGGTCAACTAGTCTTGCAGTGTGACTGTGAGATAGGACACTTAATTTTACCTCTGGGGGCTGAGATGATGGACCAGATTGTTGGGGTTTCTGGCACGAGCTGTGAAAACAGCTGTGTGGAGTGGATGGGGTATTTGGTAGCACTGCAGTGAGTTGAACCCAGATCTTCCTCATCGAGAGTTGTGCCTGGGTCTCCAGCTGTTTGGCCAATTAAAGGTCTGTTTGAGAAAATACATTCATGCCATCATCTTGTGGCAGAAATGCACAGTAATGTGGTCCAGGCTGGGCGGTGGCATGTGTGGAGTGGGAGGGTTGGCAGTTGCAGCACCACTGGCTCTTCTCCTGGCGTGGTGGTCCTGGTCCTCTGCATGCTCCGCGGCCTGACTTTAAGTAGCGTGGGTTTGCTCCGTGGGTCCTTAGTGGCTGTATATCCAAAATGGTGGAGAACTGCCCCAAGCCACAAGCATCACAGCACTGGCCAGCAGTGGTCTGTGGGTCGAAGTGACTGGGCCTGCAGTTTTGGTGACAGATGTTCCCCAAACGGGTGGCAGCTGCTGGAGCAGGAGGGGAATGGCTGCTGCGCCTGCTCTGGTGCTGCATTGCTCCGTGCCAGCAATAATGGTGGTTGTCTTTGAACCCTCTGTTTTAGCTCAGATCTTTAGTATCACATCAATGTGGGCTTTTGGTGTTGGGCTTTTTGAAATTGGTAACTGCTATTGTACCGAAACTAGTGTTTGTGTTATAACTCGTGGTTTCCCCATCCTTCTTGAGCACTGCCTGTTTGCTGTTGCTGGCAGGACTGTTTTAACAGATTTTTAATAAGAAATGTTCTGAAATTCATTGGAGACAAATAACAGCTCCTTGATTCTCCCTGCCTCACTTTTTTCTCCTGTTTAACAGGCTGTAGTTTATTGCTGAAAAATGCAGATACGATGCTCCATGGTGAAAAATTTTTTTTGACAAAATGATTAATATAAATACACACAGTTTACAGGTCTGAGTGATGGTTTGCTGGTAGTCTGTTGGCAGGGGTATGTTGTGCAGTCCCTCAGCCTCTCTTTCCATGCTTTATGAATATCAATCAAATAAGGGCCTACCACTGAGTCCAGTGGACAGCTAAAAGCAGAAGGAGGAAGTGCAGAGAGAAAGCAGAATAGCGATACAAAAAGAGAACTCGCATCGTTTCTTGTTAACACGAGCTTTCATTGTGCACCAGGGCTGAGCTCCTCGGGCCTCCGCCGCTGTAAGATATTGCTGTGCTTTCTGTTCCTTCTCTCTTACAAGAATCAGTGTGCTGGCAGGGGCTGCGCCCCGTGGGCAGGGTGGATAGCGCTGCGAGGTGGTTATGAAGATTTCGGCTAACGTCCTGTTTCTTGGTAGCTGATCAGCATGTGTCGGCTTCAGCCGAGTCCCCGCAGCCCTGCCAACGAGCGCGTCTGCTTGCGTGTCTCCTCCTCTAAAGCGGTCCAGGAACGTGGAGATGCTCAAAAGGAGACTGAGGTTGCACATTGTTGTTAGCATGGGGCATGGATTTTGTTCACTAGTTTTAAATCCAAGTAGAAAGTCATTCTTCCATGATGATGATCTTTTCCTTAAAATGTAATTATAACTCTGTATAATACAGCTGTTCTTTATCCAGCAGTTAATAAAATATCCTAGCTGGAGGCAACTTGTCGGGTGTAATTTATGTGTAAAAGGATCTTGTGAAAATTTTTTGGTGGGAGAGGGGGATAGAAAATAATCCATTAACACTTAACAGTAAATTTGTTAGGATAAAAACTGTGCATTTTGAGTAAGTTCATTTGCTTATTATTAATGAAATCTATGGTTAAATTTACTTCAGTATTTACACATTGCTTAGTTTGGACAATGAAGCACGACTGGACAACTTCCCTACCTTGTTTTATTCTGTTTCAGTGTTGGTTTGAGTTGAAGGCTCCTAAGTTAAAGGGAGATTTTTTGCTCAATTCAAGAGTTTGGAATTAATCCCTAGTAAGATATAGTAATGTACTGACTCTATAGACTGATATTATTTCAGGGAAATATTAATATGTAACCTTCCACCTTTTCACTGAAGTGATAGTATTTTTATTAATAATTTACATTTAAAAAACTTTCAATAAAAGTGTAAATCTCAGTTTTGATCTTTAAAATTGCTTTACCAGTGTTATTAGAAAAAATAAGATTATTCGTAAGGGTCTCAGATGTTTCTTTCACGCACTCTGCCTCCCCTGGTTGATCTACCCCTAGCCTGCTGCCTTCCTCAGCTTGAGCATATTTTACTTAATTAGTTCCCTGAAGGCCATTATGTGCGATTTTTCCCCAAAAGGGAATGAGCACAAGGCCATCAAAATGATAACGGCCTCGAGAGCTCTGCAGCTGCTTTGTGTGCTCGGATGAACGACATCCCCCCGCGCTCCTTCCGAGAGGCGGCACGCAACTCTTGGGAGAAGTTTAATGTTTATTTCACTAAAACATTATTAGCTGTACCCCTTTTGTACTAACAACTGTTATTTCTGCATGTTTGTAAGGGCAGTTTTGTGGCCTGCCAGCGCCCCAGGAGAGCTGAGTGTTGGCGGCTGGCAGGCCTGCAACATGGTGGCCAGCGTGTGCCCTCAGGGGGACAGGCCAGCGGGACAGGCCAGCGGGCAGCCCTGGTGCCCTTGGTGGGTCCGGCCGCCCTGCGCCGGGGGCCGATGGAAGGTGCCTTCCCCGTCCTCTGGCTCTGTGCAAGGGGATGCTTAGACCAAAAGGCTTTTCAACCCTCTTCCCTTCAAACTGATATTTTATCCATTGGCTTATTACAATGTGTATTATTTCCCCAAAAAAGCCTCTCTTTTGTATCTTGAGGTCTTTCTGGCAGCGTAGACATCTTTGACAGATGCTCATCTAATCTGTTGATGAAAACCTGCAGTGATGGGGGTCTGACATCCTCCCTGCTTAGTCTGTTAACTGTTTCTGATTAGATTGCTTTTTTCCCAGTGCTTAAGCGAAATTCTGTTTTGTGGGAGGGACCTGGCTTGTTCGCGTGTTTCCCTCGGTGCTTGTGAGGGCCGGTGGATCAGCCACCCTCGCACAACAACTTCTCATGCAGAGGAAGACTGTTACCATGTTGTCCTTTGGTCCTGTCTTTCCCAGGCTGAGCAAAGCTTCCCTCTTAAAAGGAAGCCATGACACCGGGGCTGTGTTTCCACCATACTTTACTTCTACCAGTGAGGTACCCAATGGATCCAAGCTAAACCTGTTAACTCTCCTGTAAATCAGATTGACATCTGTACTGCCATGTGCTAAACCAAGTAGGTATCCTTTGTAAAACCGAATAGTTACATGGGCTAAAGTGTTAATACTTTGCTTAGCAAAGAATTTAGAAGGTGGCATAAATTTCCTTTTGTACCCATTATTGCTCTGTGAATGAGAGGGAACTGTGAATTGCTTTTTCTGGACCTGACGAGTAGGTTTGTGTGATGGATGACGGGTGATGCTTTCACAACCCATCATTCATGGAGGAGCGCAAATGGAAAAGCAGCGGTGCCTTGGTTCATCAGCATACGCGTTCGTCATATTGGTTACGGCAGCCTCGTTAGCTGCATCGGCTGTTGTGCTCTTGCCCGTGTGCATAAATACCTGGTGGGATGGAGTGAAGATGTCTGAGCCAGGCTCATCAGTGGTATCCAGTAAAAGGACAAGAGGCAGTGATCAGAAGTTGAAGTACAAATTCTGCTTAAACATACAGGAAAATGTGGTGGGTTTTTGTTTGATTGGGTTTTTGGTTTTAAATTGCGATCTAACACTAGAGTGGGCTGCCTGGAGGGGTTGTGGCTGCTCGAGCTGCCCTGATCCCTAGCAGTGGGGCTGGGCTGCTGGAGGTCTATGAGGTTGCTTGATTTCCCTTCTGCCTTCCTCCATCTGAAGATTTACAGTGGATTTTCCCCTGATCTTGCGGCTCCTCAGTTACCACACCACCTCCCCAATGCTGAGCCCTGACCTTGACTTCCCCATCTTGCTGCTGAGCTGTGACCAGCTCTGCCAGGGCTGATAAGAACAGATGCCTCAGGTCATCCAGGCCCAGACCTACTCTGCAACTTGGACAGCAACTGTGGCTCCCTCTGAGCAGTCCTGGATCCCTCTGATCATCATTTAAAACCAGCAGCCCAAGAAGTTTCCTTGGAGAAGAAGCTGTGGTGTCTCGCTGGGTGCTCTGGTTCTCCCCCTAAGCAATGTATTGGCTTGGGTGGATATCAGCATCTTCTGGCCAGCTTCACCATTCTAGGTAAGACAGGTCAAAATTATGTTAATAAGGGCTGTGAAATGCTTTAGCGCAGCTTGGAGAAGAACTCACGCTTGTTTAAAAACAAAAAAAATCCATCCACCAAGAATACCTTTTAATGTAATAAAACTAGAAGCATTAAATCTCTGTGTAAATATGCCTTAAGCAACAAAATTGGTTAAATACGTGTGTAGGACTGTAAGTGGATCTCCCTGTGTAGCAGAAAGCTGTATTTATGCCAGCCACTGATAATCAGTTTTTCTTTCCTAAAGAAAATAACTACAGATTACAAATGTGAAACATTCTGAAATTGATTTCCTGCTTGCAGGTTTAAAGCGTGATTGAAATGGTGAGTGCAAATCAGCCTGCTCAGATCCAGGCTCTAGCTCGCACACTTGCCGTGTTGTGGCAGAAGGTGTGTTTTCAGGAGACAGTGTTGAAGTTGGAGCTCCATAGGTGAGTGGAAGCTCCAGGCAGCTTCTGAAGATGTCAGGCTTAGAGAAGGGAAGTGCTGGATCTCGGGTTGCCCGAGTTGATTCAAGCTGTTCCTGCTCCTGGCCACATGTCTTGGCCCTGCAGGGATCCGGTGCTTGCTGTCACTGAGCTGTGTGTGGCTGTCAGCGGAGCAGGACATTGAGAGTTAATGGCAAATACCTATATGAGTACAACCTTCCGTTTTCTTCCTCTTGTTGGCAATATCTTCTTTTTCTTGGTAGTTTCTTTGTCTTCCTCTTCTCAGGAGTAATATATCTTCTTCCTCTTTTTGTAGTATCGTGTATCTTTACTATATAGATTCCTATAGGATTTAGCTAAGAGAAAGGCAGCCATTGTTTGGTAAGATCATGCTTTAAACAAAAAGCAGGATCTGTGCTTCTGTCATTCTTTGCTGTGCAGAGCAACTCCTTACTCTTGCCGTGAGGATGCAGCTGTCCTCCCTGTTCCTTTGTCAGTGTTCAGAACGTGCCCTTTTACCCGAGCGAGCGACGTGAACAAGAACTGTCAGTGCTGGTAAAACTTAGCATTTTGTCCTGTTTTGCATTTATTAGCATGCACTAATTATTCATAGGGATAATTACCCTTTACTGATTCACATGAATTTAGATCACTTTTGAAAAGCAATCAAGAGGAGCAGGACATGATAATACATCAAAGTGAATAAGGATATGGCACAAAAGAAATATGGTGCATTTTTATGTAAGAGACCACGTTAAGTCACTGTCAGCTTTTTCGTTCAAATTGCAATTATCTGAACTCTGTTTGATGGTTGGTGCTAAAGGCCATCTGTTAAATGTGCTCCCCACCTCTAAAGTCCATTCATGCTCTTCATCTCACTCCTGTATCTCTTCGATAAGGAAAATCATCATCTTGTGGGATGACAGTATGAAAATGGACAAAAGGACGTCCTAGGTTATTCAGCCATTAAAAAGTTGCTCGCCTGGCCCTGAACAGTTAGGTTTAGATTCTCAAGTGCTTTTATTATCAGGGAGGATCTGAAGCTTGGGAATACAACAGATTCTTGCCTGCCCTCAGCCACAGGAATGGCACTGAAACCTCCTCTTCACGCAAACCAGCGTGTTTCTTCTTCTGTAAGAGGGCAACCGAGTTGGTTTTGACAGTGCAGTCAGATCTGGGTGTTTGTTTTCAGGGTCGCATGTCTCTGGTGCTCTTTGGGTGTTACTGTCTCTAGATCATCATTGGTCTTTCCTGACTCTTGAACTAGGCAATAAAATGGAAAAACCTAATGGCACATGAAACACGCGCCCTAAAAATTCTTACTAAGTTGTTTTGCTTTGAGTTACAGGGGGTAGATGCTGCTTTGAAAGCCAAATGTGATGTGATGCAATAAGAGTGCCTTGGTAGGCAGAGATATTAAGTGAGTAATCCTTGGAGAAGGGCAAGAAACGGCGAGATTGTGTTTGGGTCAGAGGACAGAATGAGCAGCGGAGTGTGGAGTGTAGGCTTCAGTGATCATACGCATATTGGAAGGGAAGAATAATGACCTTATATTGGTTTAGTGCTCACTATGCTTCAGCAGTTAGAACCGTGTTTTCTCAGTTCAGTGAGATAAATCTCTTCTGTTTTTCCAATGAGCTTGAAACTGCTCCTGTGCACGATTGCTGCCAGTGTTTGATCAGCTGGTGCTGCTCTGCAGGAACAGCCTAATCGCTTCGTGTGGTACTGGTCAATACTGACTGTTCGTAGCCAGCACAAATCATCTTCTGTTGCGAACATCTGAGAAAGGAATGGTTCTTGCACAAAATCCCCAAATACCAGTGTGTTGTATCATATGTAGTTCCTAAGTTGTGTTGCCAACATTGACAAAATTTCAGGAACTGAGAAGAAATCTCCATTCAAGAGCGTTTGTCAGGGTCCCGGTTCCAGACTTCACGTGCAGGGGAGGTGGGTGTCAGTTTGATTAGTCTCAGATAACGTGGTGCGTCTGTAGATACGGAGCCGGGATGCTGCTCATGCTGGTTTCGTGTATTCTGCTGCGAATCATTAATACACTGTAGCACATTCCACTTCCATTACTGACGGCTGAATGAGTGAGTCCGCTTAGTGTATTTGTTCACCGCTTCATCTTTGTGCTGTCAAATTCAAATAAGGATGCTCTCTGAATCCGTGCACTATATCAGGACTTGTTCCACCACAGAGGCTTGTGTTAAAGAAAAAACATAGTTATTGTCTGGTTATGAATTTCTGTTTATTCCCGTCACTGGTGGCAGGATGTAATCGTAAAATTAGGAATTCATGTGAGGGACAGTTACAGTGTATTGCCACCTTTATTTGTTTAAAATTTTGTATTTGAAAAAGTCTGTATACAGCATAAGGATATGAGGAAAATACAGTTTTCTACTAAAAGTGCTTAAATATTTAATGTGATTTATATATTATTTGGTAAACATACATGTGCAATAGCAAAGAGTTAATTGAAACAAAAATATTACAAGTGTTTTCCTTTGCTTTGGGATCCCAACCCATGAGATCCGCTGTCTGGGGCCTTGGGAATTTCCCCGACTGTAATGTGTTTGCCCCTTTCCAGCAGTAGCTGCAATTCCATGGGGGAAATTCGGTCCATAAAGTGATACTGGACGTTGATGGTGAGCTGTTCACACTGGCAGGTTTTGGTTGGTACTGCCAATGGAGAGCTACAAGGCTCTTCAAAATAAATCTAGTGTCAGGCAAGGAAGAGCTTGCCATGTAGTTTGGTGGCTCTGGGTTTGGACCAGGCTTCTGCTGCAGCAGTTGAAGTAAGCTGGGGCTCTTCAGGCTCCCGTCCTCACATGCCAAAACCAGGAGGTGGGCAGCGTGCTCACTGCAGGCAGCCCGGGACCCCAGCTGGGAGGTGGTCCAGCTCAGGCTGTCTGCTGGCCAGCGAACCACGGGCAGGACCCTCCTCGCTCTCCCAGGCTGGTACTGTGTCGTAAGGTTTGCTTTTGAGCCCTTTGCAATACAGAGATCACAGCATTATCTTTACTATTATTCAGGAGGCATTGGGTGGTACGTGAGATGTGAATGAAACCCAGTGCTCCGTGCTGCCTGTGTGCTGGTGTTTGATACACCATCAAAGAGGCTCCCGGTAGCAGTGGGACAGGAGGGATGGACAGTGAGTGCCCTTAGGAGCCGGTGAATGGGAACATGCAGCACAGAGCCGGGGCTGTGGGAGCTCAGAACAGTGAAAAGGCAGTTGGGATGCTGTGCTGCTGCTGTCAGGGAGGCGTGTTGGACCCCGAGATGTCGGTGTCTCTTTGCGTGATGGAGGCTGACAGCCCGCGGTGCAGTGTGCCTGTCTCTGGCTGGTGCTGGTGGCAGGCAGTGTTGAGGGCTTGCTCCTGCCTTACTCTCCCCGGTGCTGGGAAGGGAAGGGAAGGGATTGCTGCCTTGCCGAGGATGCTGGATAGCTCGTGTTTCTGGCTCTCGCCAATTAACTTACAGTGTACAGTTTAATTGGGAGAAACCTTAGACTAACGGAAACAGGTACAAAGCAAATGGGCTTAAAAGGGCAGGTGGCTGCTGCTGGTACGGAGGAAAACTCCCAGACTTCATAATTTTGACATTCAATCCTGATCTGGAGTCTGTGGTGCCTGCTTTTATAGTAATGGTCCTTGAGAGCCCATTACATTTAGGGGTAGGAATATGCAGGGTTGAATTTTAAAAACAGTGCTGATTAGGGAATTTTTAATTTTACTTTTGATTTAGCATTGCCATATTGATGACTGTTGTAGAACGAGCTGAGGTAAGGTGCTCTGTGGTTGGACTGACAGATCTCACTCCCTGAGATGAGAACATTAAGATGCCTGTTCTTTCTTGATGCTGGTCTGACAGGTACCCCTGAGTGTGGAAGTGTGCCCTTGCTGTCTTCGGGTGTTGTCCATCTTGTGTCTCAGTAATACTGGAGATGCTTGGGACCTGTCAGCAGTGATGTGTGTGGGAAGTGCTCTGAGTAGGTGGGGACGCAGCAGGGTGATTGCACAGAGCCCTGAGAGCAGAGGCCTGGGGTCAGTGAGGCTTTGTGATGTGTTTATTGAAGGGTGGTGCAAACCACAGGAACAACAGTGCAGTGAGGCAGAGAGAATGCGCTCCTGCGTCGGGAGCTCCAGGCTTGTGCTGAGATGGGGAAGAGACAGTTTAGGGTCAGGGAAGAAGTGTGTGTCCCCAGTGTGGGCTAAAGTACACTGCTGCGGATGGGGAGTCTGATCTGAATCCCAAACCCACCCGTGCTGCGAGGGAGGCAGTGCTGGGGCCTGACTCCTGCCCCTCTGCATGACGACAGGACAGACTGCAGCCACCTTCCCACGATGCCTGGTGGCCACCTGCACTCCTGGTTTGGCTGCCTTGCTTGAGAGATGATCAGAGGAGGCATTTTATACACAAAGTGTATGCTGAGTTGGGAAATAATGAGATTAGGCTTTAGTTCAGGTCTGGCTGTTGAGTGAAGAGATGGTGCGAAACAAATTGTAGAATCATGTATATTTGGGCAAGTTGCTATACGGAAGAGGATGGGAATAACGTATGGAGCAAAACAAGGCAAGGATGGGCTTGTGAGGAGCCTGGGGATACCCACTGCTTAAGAGAGTTAATCCAAGCGAGTGGTGATTAGTGTCTGAAGGGCAGAGGTTAAAGGTGCTACCGAATGGGCTGGAATGAGCTGATGCACTTGCCGTGAGAACTGGGGCAGCGTCCTTTGTCACGCTGTTCACCAGGATGAATGATGACAAAGTGGTGCACAAAGGGCACTCGGCTCCGGGGAAGAGCAGAGCTGTAAGGTGGGGCCTGATGGCGGGCAGCTGCTCGCTGCCTGGGGAGGAGCATGCACAAAGAAGCTCTTATGCTGAATTTTGCAGTTTTAAGATGGGTAAAATTGTGGCTGATGCCTTCAAAACACAGAATGGTTACAGCAGAAAAGAGAACACGTGCTTGGAATGCTACCAACATATAACATATTGCACATGTATTATATAGGCTCAGGGAATTATGTTTAAAATAGCTGAGCCTACAGGCTACTTGGACAAAGCAAATATTAAGAACATTAAGTTGTCATCTTGCTAAGCTTGACTTGCTGCTGTTATTAAGGTCATTTCGTTGCGTGCTTTGATGACTGTGAGGTACTTGTCTAACAACTTTGTACTTCAGAAATTTTTTTACTTTAGAAGGAAAACATTTTGCCAGATTCTCATCAGGCTGTCGGTGGGGGTTTCATACATGCAGGAACAGTGAAGAAACGCTTTCCAAAGTCAGTTCACTTCTTTGTTGCTTTTAGGCTGACAAATCAAGAGAAGCTTTTTCCTGTCATGCAGGTCAGGTAGAGGAAGAGAATAGTTTTCAGAGGGACTACAAGTGTGCTCTGTGTTAAAGGAGGCGAGAACTCTGATCAGTCGCCGCTAGGAGTGGACAGGGGAAGGTCTGTTCCTCGTGTTTTTAGAAGGCTGTTCCCACGTCAAACTCTGTCCTAAAAATGCCCTAGAAATTGCCTGAGGATATTGATGCCTAGAGATGATCTTGGGACCAAGAGAGGTTCAAGATACTTGCCCAGAGAAGCTCAGTATTTCAAAAGGGCATTCTAGGAGAACCTTGGAAAAAAAATTTCCATGTGGAATACAGACTCATACTCATGTTATGCATTAAAAAATGATGATGCGCGTGAGGCAGCGCTGCTACCCAACACCTCTGTGTTGTAACTAAGGATTAATACATGTGTGTTCCAAGTTCTGAATTCCTACCAGTTTCTTAATAGGTGCTGGTCTGTCAGGCAAAGGTCTCCAAGGTTTGGGGACTGTGCTGCAGGAAAGGAGGGTGGGTGTTTCAGTCCGAACAAGACTTGATTGTTGAAGAAACATCATTTCTGAAGACTCTTTTTTATTATAATGAATACATGGGAAATATACGGGTATTAAAAAAAGAAGTATTTGTTAATCAGTTCTAATTGGCCAACCTGTGGAAAGTCCCTCATCTCTCTTTGTAACACATTTCCAGTTCTCTGCTTTCTTTAGTCTCTTTCCAATTAGCCAAAGTGAGCGTTGGCAATATTAGCATAGTGTGAATAAGCACCCTGAGACCAAATCAAAAGATATATAGGGGAGGGGAGTGGAAAAAATAAGTTGTCCATTAGCTCAAAATAGACAATGGCAGCTCTTGGCTTTTTGCATTTCTGCCTGTAAATGCCCCTGCATCAAACCGGGCACGTTCAGAGCTGGCTGCCTATGTGATCTCAGGTCTCTTGCCAAACTGAGACTGTTTCTGACAGATTTAGCCAGATTCTGTTCCTCTGAGCTTCTGAAGTGGGTGGGAGGAAAGACAGTGCACCACAAGGAAATGCCCAGTACCCCCGACTCCTCTGCACAAGAGGCAAAGGAGGTCTCTTCTGTATGAGTTTTGGAAGGATGAAGTGTCAGAATTACATGTTTGAATGATAAATGTGTGATATTGTTAAAAGCAATTTTAGTTAAAGCAGCTTCTAAATAAGCCAGGAGCAGTAGTGAATCAGCAGAGAGAGGGGATATAAATACTGCAGCTGATGCAGCAGCTGCAGCTGGGGTGGCGGTGAGGGGAGAAGTGAGCTGGGAGGGTCTGGGATGTGCTGAGATCCACGGGATATTTTGAGAAGCTGTCGGAGTGAAGAGAACCAGAACTGGTAATTACAAAGTGCTCTCGAGATCTGTAGTATAAAGGGTTGATTTCTTTTAAGTTCTCTGTTAGATTAATGGAAAAACTGACATGGTGACTCAGACTTGTACTTCAGTTCTGCAGGTGGTGGATGGGAGCTCAGGCAGATTCACGTGGACTTCACGTGCACTAGAGTGATGATGCTGTTGCTTTTACATCTGTATTTCCACTACCTTGGAGGGAGAGGTCACAGCAGTAAATAAACCCTTAATTTAACACGAGTTTTAAACCGGAAAAGCTACAGTAACTGGTGCTGGGTGCTATTTTTGACAGATGCAAAGTTTTGGGTCTGACCACCTTCAGGATGCGCTCAGCTGCACCCACATGAGCTGCATTTGTCACCCGCGTCCCCTGGCATGTCACCTGTGCACTGTGGATGGGGCAGCAGGGATGGGAAACATACACGTGGAAAGCAAACAGGAGCCTTAAAAATAGGTGTACTTCAGTAGGGGAGAGGACTGGGGGATCCCTGGAGGCAATCTTCCCAGTAAAGCACAGGGCAAAACAAGGAAGTGTACGAAACGTGAGATAAATGGGAATATTTTTGGCTAATCTTTAAGGCTTAGGATTTGTGTTTGCAGCAAGGAGCAAGGGAGAAATGAAGGGAGCTGTTTTGTCTCCTGGAAAAATGAACCAGGGGAAGCTGGAGGCCGGGGCTGAGACAGGCAGGGCTGGGGTATGTTCTGCTGCTGTTTTCTCGGGGGCTGGAGACCTGCCCTGGGGGACAGCTCACATTTCTGCTGTAGCTGGCTGGGCAGGCGTACAGTGCTGAAATGCCTTGGGGTTTTGTTGTTTGTTTGTTTTTTGGAAGCATTGCATGGTTTTAAAAACAGTAATGCCTAGGGCCCAGACACCAGTAGGCTTCCAGATACTTGCTGGGATGAGGGCAAGTATCTGGAAGGCTTTAGTGTTAATTGTCCTTCCAGGGAGGTCTGTGCTGGGGAAGCCGGTGGTGTGAAGAGCACAGCTCCTGCAGAGGTAGATGGCATTTTTCTCCCTTGTGTACTGAATGGTGTAATTTCTGAGAACTTGTCTGAAGGAGGCACTTGCTTTGTTACCCCAGCTTTGCTGTGGGGCTTTTCTTTGTGGTAGAAGCATCTGCATCGTTTATTCTTCTGTTGTTTTTTCATTAACTTAAACAGTTAAGAGTTGAAAATAAAGATGCCTTGTCTTTGCTGTGGGCAGGCAGAGAGGGTGTTCACCCAGTCAGTGACACAGGGCAGGATGAGCCTCGCTGGCCTGGGAGGCGATGTGTGACAGTCCTGCCCTGCTGTGCATCGTCCCTTTGCTGTGCAGGTGGGCTGAGTTCAGGCTGAGTGTCTGTCAGCTCTTCCACACCTGTGAGGTGCCGTGTCCATCTCTGTGTGCCCACTTACGCGTGCTGGGACTGTGCAGTAAGGAGGATATTTCAGCGTGGGAGCAGGTTTATCTGTGCGGTTCCTCTGCTCACTGAAGGCTTTCTGTACGGACACAACTGTGCAGGCTTTTTGTGTGGCAGATAATTTGGAAATAAAGGGCTTACAGGCTTCACGGGTGAGTTTCCCCTACCTTGATGTGACAGCGAGTCTCTGATCCATGGGAGCATCACAGAGTTTAATGAGTGTGAAACACTTTGATCCTCCTGCAGAGCAGTAAATGGAGGACCTGGTGCAGTTCTTGTGTTTGGAAGCAGCGATGGCTGGCAGAGGTTTTGGAGCAGTGTGCTGGGTGGTGGGCGTGCGCTGAAGTTGTCACAGTCACAGCTGACAATTCAGAAGGACTAAAGGGAAAATAGTGTTTTGCTGTGCTTCTGCTATTGAAGATTATCTGGTGATAAAGTAATGAAATGTGTTACATGAGATGTTTATTTGCAGGGAGATTTGTTTACATAATTGCTTCCTTTTGCTCCTCGGAGTGGACATCTGCAGCTGTGATATTTAAATGAATGGTAGAAACCAGGGACTGACGGGTTTAATTCCCCCCCTCTTCCCCCGCTGCTGTGGGGTTGTGCCCACCAACACGCTTCCTTGTGCTTTCCCTGCTCCTGCTTGAGTGATGCAGGAACGTGGTTCTTGCACTTCCCTTTTAGGCTTCGTTTCAGCACTTCTTATTTTAGGTGAAAATCCATGGCTTTATTGGGAACAGTCCCTGTGTGTCCCTGTCTTGTCTTCTTGCCCCATCCTGCTCTGGAGCACCTCAGAGCACTGGGATGGGGATCTGCCCCCAGCTGGGGACCGAGCCTTGGCCCCGGGGTCACAGGGAATCAGCTCTGCCACCGCGGTTCTGCCAGCCAGGCTGGGGGAGAACAACGGGCAGGTGCCGGGGTGCTCCGAGACCCCCTGGGCACAGGTGGGCTCAGATACAAAGGGTGTTCTGACATGCCCAAAGCTGTCAATTTTGAGCTCTGTACAAAGTTCTGTCCTTTGCTCAGTGTTGTGTTGTTGGGTCCTTGAGGTTTCTCTGAGTCTCTAAATTGGGTTTGCATCTGAAGACTGAAGGGCACGGGGTGGCAGTGGCAGAGCAGGGGTTGCTGGTGGCTGACTTCCTTGCCTGTCTGTTTTGCTAAAGTTTGAATTTCAAGTGGGCGACTGGTTCATTACTCTTTCTGCAACATCTATGCAGATTGCAGTCTAAGCTTATTTTAGAAGAGCAAAAATCAGGAGCAATTAGCAATCTGTTTCAGGAGGAATCTGTTAAAGAACCAGACAGCAGCTCTGTTGCATGCAGAGGACCAGGCTCTGTGCTAACTTCCAGCCAGCGTATCCCCACGGTGGCCCATGGGGCTGTGTGGATGAACATCACTAGGACATTCACACGCAAGCATCTCTGCTGGCAGCCAGCAGCTGAAATAGATCATGGGAGTTCCTGGGCTTGCTTTTTTCTGCTGTATTTTAGATGTGAGTTAGCCTCAGACAGACGGGCAGGGTGACAGCAGTGCTGTGCAGGAGAGGCAGGTGTGTCTGTGGCCTGAGGCTCAAACAAGGCTCCAAAACACGGTGAAGGGCACGGGCTGAGGATGTCCCACGCCAGCTGTGGACAGCTCAGGTGGGAACACTGGCTCATGGCGTGGGTCAGGCAGGGCCACCTTCCAGTTGACACTGTGGAGGAATTCTGAACAAAGGTTCGATGTGCTTCTGGGTAGGCAGAGGTTAAAATAAATAAACAAACTGAAATCTTCATTTGCTTTATTCTGCTAGGATGATATGTTACTATTTTTTTTTCTTTTTTTGGTAAGTGAATGTTGCTATGTGATTGGTACCTCAGTCAGCCTGAAAGCCCCACATTTTTGCCTTGTATAAAGGGATATGAATTCAGAGAATTGGAGAATTCTGCACATCTGAACGTGAGCAGAAAAGGAGGAGGGTGTTTCCTTTTTAAACAGTGCTCTAACAGAAGGAATGCTTACATACAGATCTTCTCTTCCCTGCAGGTGTGATAAAAGACAAGCATGGCAGGAGAGTCCTCGGGAGAGGGCTCTGCAGAAATTCTGGCGATGTGCATATACCAAGGGAATCAAACAAAATACTTGAGGGGTTATTTTCTAGAAGTGACAGGCACCTGCAGAGACAGCTGGCTTCAGCCAGAGCCGCAGCGCTGGGGAGCACTTTCTGTTCAGATGGTGCTTCACGAAAATACCACGTACGTTGGTGCACATCCATGTGTTTGCCTACTGACTCCGTCCTCTCGTGAGCTGCCCAAGTGCCTTTGTAGCACTAATGCCCTTTCTTATTTTCTGAGAATCCTGGGAATTTAACACTCTTGTACTCCACCAGGCTGGTTTTGTGTTTTCATTTGTATTGTTTATCTATAGCCATCTGGTTCTGTGCCCACTAACAAATAAAACCTGGGATGCTGGGGAAGATGGTGAGAAGAGACAATATGCTTTACACTGATTTCCCTTCCTTTAGAAGGGAGTAATGTGATCACTCCACACTAGAGGATGTGATCACTCTCACAAACATGAAGCAACCGAGGGCAATTATCTCGACTTGGTGGGCGGCAGCTGCACAATCCAGCGATCTGAACGCGATGCATGTTATTAGCCTCAAGTTGAGCTGTCTGCAGCCTGAAGCATGCTCCAGGTCTGTAGTAGATGACGAATTCCTGACGAAGCTGTGAAGTATTTGGCTGGATCCTGTCTGGTATGGAGAGCCCTTTGGAGGCCGTCTCCTCACAGCTGTTGGGTTTCTCTGTCACCCATCCTGTACCTTCTGAACATCCCCGCGGTCCTGCTGTGCAATGGTAAAATACAGCAGGTCTTTTCTTGACTCTGAAATGGAATTCAATTGAAAATAGACCAGCGTATGAGAATGAGCACCCAAACCTGGCCCAATTTTGAAAGCAAAATCATCTCATCAAATATTAAACTACCCCAGAGCAGTACTCCTCTCTTTCTCTCTCTCTGTCTGCTGTGCCAGAGCTGCCTGTGCTCGTGCAGGTGATCTGGGAGCTGCTGAGGATGGGCCAGTCCCACCCTTGGCATTGCTCCTGCTGGTCTCTCCTCTCTGGTGTGCCCAGGCAGGGTCCCTGCTCCCCAGTGGGTTCCTGACATGAACTTGATGGATCACACACCTTGCCTTCAGCCCTTCACAGGACTAGAAACTTTAAATGGGGAAACACTTTGCCCTAAGGAAAAGCTGTAACAGCCCTTGAATCTGGGTGAGCTGTGAGCTAATGCACAAGGCATCCAGGCTTGCCAGGGGCTGGAAAACAATGGGTCTCTTGTGCAATTTGGTTAGTATTTGTAAAGAGAGTGTCTGTGCGGTGTTCTGTGGACTCTCACTCATTCATTCTTTTGCTTGTTGGGCAGCCTGAAGTGTGTGTGGTGCCCAGCTGCTGAGAGGAGGGGGTGGAGGGGAGGCAGGTACACAGGAGATGTGCGTCCTCAAAAAAAAGGAGTTTCCCACAGCAGTAAGCCGGAGTGCTCTGGTGGTCAGTTACAGTCTGACAGTTCACCTTCTCCTCCGCAGCCCTTCTCAGGCTTCTGGACACTTCAGGGGTGCTTGACCCTTCCCTCTCCCATGGTTTGCATGTGGACTTTCCCTGGGCTGTATCTCTCCATGCTCCACTCCGCCTCTGCGCCGGGATCGTCACATCCGCGCAGAGCAGTGGGACCGGAGGCTGCAGTGCTCTCTCCTTCTCTTGCACAGCTTTGAGGCTTTTGTCTGTGACTCTTTTTCTTTAAAACTAATAAGCCTGTGCCTTAGAGAATAAAAGCAGCTGATGCCCTGCCAAACCAACCGGCCCCTGAATGAATGGTGTGTGGGCTGCTCAGTGGCGAGGGGCCGATGGGTGCTCTGGGTGCCCGCTGCTCCTCCTGTGCCCGCAGCAGCCGACGCTGCTGACCCTCCTGGGACAGTAATGTTCCCTGCAGTTGGAGGAGCTGTGCTGATTTGTGAGCTGAGGATCCCAGCAGCAGAGACCCCCTCACTGGCTGCAGTGGGTGTTAGCTTGTGACACACTCACCTTGAGTGTATCCACCCTGGGGCTAGAGGTAGAGCTCATGAAACCTCACCAGCCTTTCTCAGCAGGGATTGTCCTCTTCCTGACTAACTTTGTTTGGGACCAGCTGCTCTTGCTTTGGTGGGGGCAGCAGAAGAGGTACAGTGGGCAGTTGTCCAGGTTTGTTGGGATGGAGGTCTTGCTCCAAGGCGGCAGGAAGGGATGCAGGTAGGGTTCTTGCTGGCGTAGGGTTCTTGCTGGCACCCAGCTGGCAGTGCCGGGGGTGCTGGGCACGTCTGTGGCGGGTGCAGTCTCTGGGGAGCCTTTTGCCCATGATATTTTTAGGAACGTTAAATCAAGCAAATACAAGAAATTGGGCAACTGCTGTTGTCAGCCATGCCGATTTCTACACATTCCTAAATTTGAGTCGACTGTTTTGCAGTTCGTTTTTACTTGTTATTTTTTGTGTCCTTCACAGATTGTAAGCAGTTTGGCCTTAGAGCGAAGTTCAATCTTGCTTCCCTACAGAATGGCACGGTGGGGGACAGAACAGTGGCACAGAAGTCTGAGGAAAGACTTTTTTTTTTTAACCTAACTGTAAAATTAGTGTGGTAATCCTTCTCTGTTTCTCAGAGATTTTGAGGCTTATATGATTACAATTTATAGGATGCTTTGAGATGTCAGATGAAAAGTTCTTTGAGGAATTATTATATATTTTTAATGCTTGTAGAGGTGCAAAGCATTAGCCTGGAAGATAATTAGTTCAGTGGATCCACGAATGCACAGATTTTTCAGGCCAGAAGGCACTGCTGGATAATCTGATCTGACTTCTGTGTATAATATTTGATCCTGTTACTGCTGTGTAAGAAGTCGGGTAGTTCGTTTGCACCGGGTAGCCAAGGCTAACTCTAGTAACTGACTGTAAAGCTCCACTCTCTTAATGGTCTGTGAAATCTTTCCTGTCTGGATTAAGGAATGTGAGGTGCTGGAGTGAACCGTTTAATGATCTTCTCCTTTATTCCATTTCAGTGACTCAGGGCGTGATTCACATTCCTGCACAGCTCTCTTTCTTTCTCCGAGTTTGAATACATTCTCCTTTGCATGTTAATAGCCCCAAAACACAGAGCCCGGTTATGTCATTTAGGGGCATTCAGTGTATAAAAGACTCTCTCTCTCTCTCTCCATCTGCAGGGACGATGCCCTGTGGGTTTCCCGCTGGACAGAGCGGGCAGATGAAGCCTGCCCAGGCTCCAGGAGGGCAGCCAGAGTATCTGCTCTCTGGGGAAAAACCCACCGTCAGTTTTTGTGAGGCTTCCTTTTGTTGTTCTTAAATCTTGAACAAACACAACAGCAGATCTGTATGGCTCTTTCTTTTTAATGATTTAACCAGTTCTCATGGATTTCTTGCATCTTTCTTGTGTTCCCAACAAGGAAGAGCAGAGGAGGAACAAACCCAGCGAAGGCCGCTGTTTCACTTTCCCTCTTTCTCAGCATGTTCCTGCTCAGGGAGCAGTTGAGGACAGAGCTCAGAGTTCCTGGCAGTGGTGCGCAAGGTGCTGGTGGAGGCAGGGATCCCCCAAAAGACACTGGCAGCAGAGGATTGCCAGGAGGGTGTGGATGCTGGAGGCTTGAAACAGACCTCTACCCCTAGAGCCAGTGTCACTGGCCTGGCACAAGTTTGGCTTTTTTGAAAACAGCACAAACAAAAAAACCCCAACAACCAAATGATCCTAAAGTCTTGTGTTGCAGAGTATTTCCTTGGGCTCGTTCCACCTCCAGTGCTATGAATTATCCCTCCCAGTGTATCAGTGTAATCAATACAGTGCTGTGCAGCCCAGACAACGCGGCGTATCAGGCAGTAAGTGAGATTTACTTCCTCGGTGTTGCTCACGGTCAGACAAAAGTGGGGTCATGAGTGGCCAATCCAGCCTGTGTGTAACCTCGCTGCACCCCAGAGGTGCTGGGGCTGCTGGTTCACAAAGGCAGGCTGTGCTCTGAGGGTGTGAATGCAGAACATCCCTGGGTGTCAGAGAATGCTTGTCCTTAACATGGAAAAGACAATTCCTTTGCCGTGGTCTCCATGGATTGATCCTTAGGGCTGGGTGCCCAACACCCGCCAGATCTAGGAGAGGAGATTCATGGCCAGATCAGTGGGACCTCTGTTCATGTTGCTGCTTGCCAAAGTGGAGTCCCAGGACAGGTCCCAGCCAGGCACAGGCACCCATCCATGCGAGCAGGTTTGCAGGGGCTTCAGAGTGACCTAGGATCAGTCTTCTGCTGCGCTGGGGTGAGTGGCTGCTCTTCCTCATGAAGGAGGGCCTGCACTGTGTGGACTTTGGTGCTTCCTTTTGAGAGCAGCTGACTCTTCCTCTTCGGCTGCTCTCACTGACATTTTTTCTACGCATTTGCACCATTTTAATCTTCCTTTTTGCAGTAACCGTCAGTTGCAAAACTGGTGGTATCAGAGGTTTTTGAAGAGTATGACCCCTCTTGGGTTGCTGGAGACTGCTGCTTCTCCAAAAAGTTTCCTCATTTTGTGTTGACACATGAATTTTGGTTGGAAATGGTAAAATTAGGACAAGGGAGTTTTCTGTTTATTTCCATGTTATACCATTTTGAGGTGTTTTTTTTGTTTGTTTTTTGGGGGTTTTTTTTGAGGGGAGCATTGTGGCCAGTGATGCTGTCGGAGCTCGTGAGTCCCCGCAGTGATTGCATGTCAAGGTGTGGTTGCAGAACTATGGAAGGGAAGAAGTCAGGGACAGTCTGGGAACCAAAATATTTCTTGGCTTAAGTCACTGGTGATGTGCAGGGGTTGTTACGAGTAGTGACGGCTGAGATACTGCTGCTAAACAGCCTGAAAAGTGCAACGCTCTGCTGAAAAGCCACTCTGGAAACAGGTTCTCCTCTGTTGCTGCAGATGTTTGCTTTGGCCAGAGCAGCTCCCCGGACCCCATCCCCTCTGACTGTACCGGGGCTGGCCGGGTGCCCCCGGCCCCACAGCTGCCATCGCTTCCAGCCCCGGGTTTGCTCCGGCTTTGTTGTGCCGAGGCTGCTGGAGCTTTACTCCGTGCTCGGCTCCCTCTTGCCTTCGCCCATTTCTGTTTAAACAGTCACATCTCTGCTAACGTATGTTCCATGCTGCTCAGAGGTGGCTATAAAAAGTAGGTGTATTTTAAGAGACTGGTTAAATATGTTCTTGCTGCAGTTCCTTTGGGCTGGATTCTGTCTTCAGCAGCACTGGAATAATCCTGGAGTAACTCCTGGTGGTGGTTTTAGGTGGACTATGTTGCACTCTAAGTGTTAGAGCCTAGCTAGTTAAAGGGGCGAGTAAGGGACCCAGGGCACTGAATTACTTATAGGGTGATTTTTACCTTAATTTCTGGTTTTAATGCTTTTTGCCAAAACTAGAACTAATGGTGGCTATCAAGTTTATTACCTGGGTCCTGTGTTTTCCTGGCTTCAAAGGTGTATCTCTGGCAGCTTCATCCCCCGCCATCGTGGCTGTCCCTTGCACTGCTGTCAGTCTTGTAGATTTGAAAGCAAAGGCCCTGGAGGAGAGGGCTGTGGGCAGGGTCGCTGCCCGCGCTGGGACATCTCGATCCGTGCTCCCGTGTGCCCCGTGGCACGCTTCTGACGCGCTGTTGGATGTGGCTTTTCCACAGCGTTGTAGACACTGTCCTTTCTCGTTACGGTGGACACCTTCCCCACCAGGTCTGCTGATCCTCTGCCTGTGCTTCTGCTGTAAATCTGGCCTGTGTGCTCTGGAGGGGTCAGATGTTCTGGCTCCCTGCCACTGGAAGAAGGGACTCCCACTCACATTCACACATGAACACGCACATTGCTCCTGCTTGCTGTGTTGCAGTCTGGTTTTTAGTCTTACTTTCTCTGCCAGAATTTTGTTGCAAAATCCTGAGTCATTTCTGGTTGACTGACGTCACAATTTTTGTTAAGAAAGAAGGAAAATTATTCTCCAAAAAGAATTATTTACTCTTTAAAGGAGGAAAATTCTTCTACTTGGATAATTCAGTGTCCTGGCCTGTTTTTTAAGGTATCATGTGATTGTATTTTCCGTACTGTTCACGAAACCTTTGGCTGAAGCTTGTTAGAGACTGAAATTGAAGTGGAGACCTTATGGAGAAGGTAACTCAGGTTACCATACAGGTTTCAACTGCTCAGTTGCTGAAAATTGCTCTTTGGAGACCTGATCTGCAGCTGAAGTTCTGTCCATCAACCCAGGTCTGTAGGCAAGACTAAGCGTGGTGGGACCTGTGTCCAGAGCTGGGCTCAGTGCTGAAGTCCTTGTTTTTGCTTCTGTGGTCTGACAGGGATCTGGTCAGAGGAGATGTGGCTACAATAGACTTCTCAACAGTCACGTGCTGGGGACGGGACCGCAGATGAGAAGCGATGGCGTTTGCAGTGAAGGTGTGTGCTGTGGCTCAGCTGGGTAGTGATGCTGCAGAAACACACAGATCACAGCGGAGCTCTTCAGGTGGCCAAGGGAGGCTGGAGACCTCGTCTCTGTGAATGGGAATAGGACATGGAAGCACACTGGCAGTTTGGCTCTCTTGGCCTACGAAGCTGTATTGCCTGAAAGGCCGGTGTTGCTGGCTGGTGGAAGCTGAAGGTGATGGAAGAACGATGCTGCTGCTGCGGGCTGCTCTCCAGGCTGGAAGTTCAACCCCTCCAGCAAGTGACTGGACAGATGAATGAAAAAATAATCTATCAAGAGTTACTGAACCAATATGGGTCTGTGCCAATGCCACCTGAACAGCGAGGAGTCAGGAAGGTGGGATCCATGACTCCTAAATTTTGTGTGAGGTCACTGTCCAGCCTGCACCCGGCCCTTGGCATGGCTGCTAACCTGGGATTGCTCGGTCTTCGTCACAAAGCTCTGTAACGAGTCCCTGCTGGGGGCAGGACAAAACCAGCTCTTCTTGAGAATCTAGTGAAAAACTGCAGGATACCGTGTGTGTCTCAGAACAACTCTAGCCCCCAAACGTTTTCAATGGAGAGTTTGGATTTAGACCTGTGGACTTGACCGTTCTTCTGTCAGTCCTTCTGGTCTCATCATCCTGCTTCGGACAGAAGTGTCTGTAGTTATCTCGATGCGACCGAGATGTTTCTTCGGTTATTGGAAGAGAGGGTATTAAATGGCTAAATTCTGCTCTGTTTTTCCTCTCTTCTCTAATAGCACTGAACATCTTGCCAAGTCCTCTAGAAAACAGTGCAGTCATCAGTGCATTGAATTCATTAGGGGTTGGCATTTCGACAGTGCGCGAGAGCTGCTGACGCCCCATGGAAAAATGTACAATACATTCACTTGAGGACCAGTTTTGCTTATGGACTTATCTGGGAGGTTTTTGTCCACATGCGAATTTTTCTTATTAGGAAAAGATATTTTGACTCTGGAGTTCAGCATTTTAATTTGATTGTATTTTTTTTTTTTTTTTTTTTTTTTAGAAATAACTTCCCTTTGCTAATTGTTATAGTCAGTATGTGATGTCAAAGGAGCTTTTTGTCTGTGATAAAGCAGAGCAGCCAGGCAGCATCAGACGTGGGGCTCCTGGCACCTCTCTGCTGTCCATCTTGCTTCCATAGCACAGCAGCCTTTCCTCCTCCGAGCGGGGCCTTTCTCCTGGAGGCAGGTTTGCCTTCTCCTCAGTCTCAGGAAGGCAGGACCATGGCATCCCCTGACAACACCTTGTTACACACTGAGAACAGGAACGCCTGTCGGTGTCTGCTCCGGGTGCTCCTGGCACTGGACTCTCTGGACGCCGGGCTCGTGCTTTCCATCTGGCGCGTGTGTGCGGCTTCAAGTTCTGTTTCTGTTTTTAAATTTACCATAATTGCAACATACCACTATATTTGTAGTCAGACAGTCTTTACCCGTGGAAAGTTTTGGTCTTGAGGCTGGGTGAAGTTAAGAATAAACACTGGTTTGTTTTGGTTTTTTCCCTTTCCTGTCCAGGGAACACAGGCAGTGCTAGCCGGGCAGAGCTGTCCCAGCTCGTGCTAATGGAGTAACTGGCTGCTTTGCTTCACCCAAAACACTTCCTCTTGCTGCTGCTGGGCAGTGCCTCTTCATGAGCCAGGCTGGCCATTTCCAGATCTACATCCAGAGTCAGTTTGCAAAGGAAATACGCCGTCAGTAACTTCTGTGGGTTTGGTGTGCAAAAGCTTCTGACAAATGCTGCCGCCTCGCCAGGTAAAGCAGCCGCTGTCCTGTGCGTGGGTCAGGAGGAGAGGAAACGGGAGTGCGGGAAGAGCAACGAGCGAGATCTGCTGCTGCAGCGGCGCTCGGCAGGAGAGCTCTGGCTTGTTTCTTCCTAAGAGCTTGCCCAACTTATTTTTAATTATTTGAAGACTTTTTTGTCACCTTTGATCCTTGTGGTCAGGCATTGAGGAGCCACCCTTGTCATCCTTTGCTCTCTACATAAATGAGGGGCTGCTCAGTGGCTCGTGTGAGGGGGATGTCCCCAGGCAGACGGGGGCTGAGCCCCTCCTGCGCATTTCAGACCGACCTAAAAAGCAGCATCAGTAGCTGCTGCTGCTGGCACAGTGCTGTCTGTGTTGGAGAGGAGAAGCTGGTGGAAGCAATTCTGTTGTTTTTGAAGATTTCTTTCGTCCTCCAAACTGGAGTGTGAAAGAACCTGGGCAGACCGCTGCTGGGGACTCGAAGGAGCCCATGGACAGAGTCTGGTACACGCGCAGCAAATAGTTCAGCCTTGGCCGTGCTGAGGCTCAGGCCCAGTGTGCTGTTTGGAGCAAAACCTCGCTTTTTCAGGACTGTTTCTGCTTCCAAAGTGCTAATGTTCTGGGTACACGAACTGGGCGGGTTCTGTCAGTGATTACTAGTGCTGGTGACAGGGCTCGTGGCCGGCAGGGACACGGCCGAGGTGGTGGTTGGAGCTGTTCTGCTGCAGCAGGCAGGGCAGGTCCCAGAGCTGGGATCACCCTGCAGAGTTCAGGAGCGCGGCTCAGCCTGGGGCTGTGTGTGGGGCTGGACAGTGGGACAGGACAGGACAGCTCTGCAGGAGCTCTCCCCTGGCCCTGCTGCCTCCTGGCTGCTTTGGGGTGTTCCACGGGCTTATTCCCAACAGCTTTTGGCCATAGGAAGTGGACATTACTGAAGTCTCAAGCCAAATTCAGTGCTCTCTTAAGAGCTTAAATCTGCTTAAACCAGGACTAACTTGATTTGAGAGGTTTCTTGGCAAAAAGGTTGATGCCATGAAATTTTCAGCGTATAGGTCAGAGAAAAGTCATCATTGCAGCCGTGTTGTGGTTTTTTTCCCTTTTGTTCACTGCACCCCTGGCTGATTTCAAAGCCAGTGTTGATTTTGGTTACGGGTCCCGCGTGACGGCGAATGCCTGGCTGAGACAAACCTTGTGCTTTACAGCCTGCTGTGGTGAGAGCCTTTGCTGTCTTAGCAGTTGTGTTTTGTCTTTAATTATTTTGTGGGAGTAGGCTTGTTTGTCACCTAGGAAGATATTTTATGACCTAGAAAGATAACATGAACTCTGGTGTATCATTTCTAGTTTGATGGAATTCCCCTCTTTGAAGTACCAGTGAACAGTAAAATGGAAATAGCTGTGTTAGCTCTAACCAGAGAGCATCGGAAGATCATAAGCTATTTCTGATCTTATTCTACTCCTACATCTGCTTTTCTCATGAAGGTTGCCTTCCTAATTTGTGTTCTTAAAGTGTAAAAGCAAGCAATGATTCAGTTTGGTTTTGAAATGACTTTTTTCATTTACATTTTGAGTATCAATGTGAAAACAAACAAGAAAAAACAAACAAAAACCGACCAGTGTTTTGTGAATCTGACCTAACCTCCAGCACTTGCTGCGGTAGTTTCCTGAGAAGAAGTGCTGGATGCTGTAGGGTGACTTGTCTGTGCTCCAGGTTAAAGGAAGAAATTGTGGGGAGGAGGAAGTTTCTTTCATAGCTGTTGTGGAGCAGGGCGAGGCTGGGAAGTGTTGCCTTCAGGGCAGAGCAGCCACGCCAGTGCTGGCAGCTGGGAGAGCCCCCTGGGAAGTGAGGCATTGCCACAGATCTCCAGATCAGGTGGTCTGACCCATGGGGGTTCAGACACACCTCTGTGGAAGGTCTCTTCTCTGTTAGGTCCCATTTAGTTGCTGTTCATTTCTATTGTGCTGTTTCAGTTGGAGCTAATTTGGTTTGGATTGCTTGTTTAAAGCTGTTAATGCAAATATCCCTATAGAAATGGAATTTTTCTTCATGACTTGGCCATTTTTTTTCCTGCAGGCATGGCAGGGGGCCCATCGTGTGCTGGGGTGCTTGGTCTGGGCTTGCAGGAAACCCCAGGACCTGGTCATGCCCCCCTAACCCAGGAGCAAGGGAGGAGCGAGCTGGGGCTTGGGCAGGGTCTGGACAGCGGCTTGGTTAATAGCAAAGCGGAGGTGACATTTGCCTGACCCAGGCTGCCCGGAGCTGCCAGTCGGGGCTTCCAGACCCCGTGTCCTCCCTCTCCTGGGCACGCTGCCCCTGGGCCCCCTGCACCCTGCCCCGGGCTCTCTCCAGGGCAGGCGGTTTCCCAGGAAGGAAGAAGTCGCTCACTTCAAGATCTAATTCCTCACACTTCCACTTCCTTTTTTAGTAGTTAGAAGTTAAGAGGTTACATGACAGCTCAGCACGGAGCGGTGCAGGGGCTCAGGGTGGGCACGAAGGCAGAACCAGGGCTGTTGGCTGGAAGTGCCTTTGGTTTGGTGCTGTGGCCAGGAGTGGGCTGGCTCCCAATGTGCTCCCTCACACTGGGGATTAAAGAAACACATTAAAAAACTGTGTGAAAAAAGCCAATGCTGCAGGAGTTGTTTTCAGGCTTGAGAGTTGTTTTTTCTTTCTTTAAAAAAAAAATCTGAAACTTCTAGTTTCAGATAAAAGACTTGTCTTGTTCTTTCTTTTACTAAGAGCCAAATCTCTTGTCTTTTTCTAGACAGGGTTATTAATGATGACATGGAAGGGAAGGAGGGAGGCTTGTTTGCTTGCTTCGGGCTGTTTGCTCTGTTCCTTCCCTGAAGCTTTCACGTGCATTCGCCACCCCAAGGGCACCCTCAGGCTGGTGCTCAGGAGATCAGCGGCAGGAAGGAGAATGCACTGCTGGCAGCTCGGTGTTGGAGGTGCTCCAGTCCCAGGTCCTTGCAGCTCCGTGTCTGTTTAAGCTGAATAGTGTCTCTGCTGGGACCTGCTGAAGCCTTGGCTCACGTTCAGCTGTGGTGAGATGGGTGCTCCTCTGGCAGCACTGTCCCTCGATTCCCTCCGCCGCTGAACGGGCGGATGAACAGCACCGTGCCGGGGAGCGGGAGTGTCCCGTGGGCATGTCGTACTGCGTGGGCTCTCGGGGCTCTGCCTGGTGTGATGAACACCTGAGTGTCCATGGAGGCTGAGCCCAGCTCCCCGAGCATCCATCACACCTCAGAGGGGTCTGACCACGATCGGGGCTGTGCTGGCTGCTGCCTGGCCTGGGGCGGGTTTGGTTGGTGTCACAGCCCACTTGGCATTTTAATAATGAATCCAGCGTAGTGGTGTGTTAGATGTGTGTGTGAGGGCTCTTCCAAGGGTCACAGTGTGTACCAGTGAAAAACAGGATGAGAAAGCACTAGAAAAATATGTAAGAGGTAATTCTGTGGTAGAGAGGGCTGGGCTTTTAGTGAAGATGGCACACGAGGAGTCTGAGGGGGAGATGAAAGAAACTGGGAGTCAAGTGGCCTTGATGTATTCCATATTTGTAGAAGAACTGGATTATCTTCCAAGTCCAACTCACCATGCTATATTTGCAATAAACTATTGGGTCTAATCCCAGTTGTGAGGAAAATAATGGCTTTTGTTGCCAAGCATATTTTCTCACTTGTCACAAATCAGTGGGGTGAAACATATGTTCGAGGAATGGCTGTCCTAGGCTGTCCGCTTGGAAGATCAGCCGATGATGGTGTTCTCCTGGACAGACAGTTCAGCACCCCCAGAGCAGCAGCTCCTGACCCAGCCAGGGTGCTGGGTGGGCGGCACCCACAGTGCTGGGCTGGCAGCGGGGCTCAGTCCTGCTCTCCCAGCTGTGCCTGCCCAGAGGGAGTGAGCGGTACCCCCGGGTGAGGAGGAGGAGGAGGAGGAGGTCTCCGAAAGCTTTCATCCCAGCCCGTTGCCAGAGAAACCTCTGCTTTTGTCTGTGGCTGTCTGAGCAGCCGGAGCCTGGCCCTGGCCCAGGGGGCTGGGGAGGGTCTGCGTGCCAAACCCATCTCCCAGAGCAGGAGGAGGAGGAGGAGGAGGGGGGTCCCCTCTTGGGGGGGGGGGCGGTTGGGGGCTG
>NW_010338649.1:42120-44335 GCF_000700745.2 Antrostomus carolinensis
GTGGGCCTGGGCGGGGGGGGCTCCCAGCCAGGCGGCTCTGCCCACTGGGCCATCCCTGCATCCCCATGGCCACGGCTTCAGACCTTCCTGCTCGCTGACACATGCTCGGCTCTGGTGGTCTCTCACATTTCTATTTGGGCTGCGCACGCTCATGAGTTTGAACTATCCAGGTTTTTCCACTGCCCGTTTTCCACCAGTTTTTGCACGCACAGAACTGGGTTTATTTACAAAGCTGATCCCAAACCTGCCGTGCGTTGCCTCTATGTGAACTTTGCAGCTGGGGCTGGGCCTGGCTCCTGTGCACGCTCTGGCCTCTTTGGGCAGCAGGCTCGGCTCTGCGGGGCCCAAACTGGGTGTGTGTTACTGGAGCGAGCGAGGGGGTTGTGGCAAAGCCGCGGTGTTGGGCTGCGAGCGTCGCGTTGAAGGTACCGCAGCAAAAAGTGCTGCTGTTCATCTCCTGCGGTGCTTTGACCTACAGTGGGACAAGCAAAAGTAATGGAGCTGTGAACCATCGTACCTTCTGCTGCTTAGGTCGCGGTTGTTTCACTCAAACTTACTTTGATTTGTTAAAGATGTTTTACTGTTTATGAAGAATGTAACTTCTAGAGTGGCAGTGCACCTCTGACCAGCACCCTGCTGCTGGCGTTGGTTTCTGCTATGGCTGGGGGCCGTTAAGGAGCTTGCCCTTCATCGGCATTTGAGGGAAGAAGTATTGGAGCCAGGGGTTACTGGGAGAGGGGAAGACTTGCAAAATAACTGCTGGAGTGCAAGATTGTCTCACTCCATGTCCTGCCAAAGGATGAAATCCTCGCTCCCCTGAAGCTGGTGGGAGTTTTGCCATCATCTCAGCTGGGGCTGGGATTTCAACATGGTGTTTGTAAATGCCTGAAATGCAGAGATTCTCCTGCCCAGGAGAACATGTGAACTGTATGAGGACACAAGGAATAAGTGAATAATAATGAGGAATACCACTGGTAAAAGTTGTGTTCATCTGGTGGCATTCATCTAGAGTTTAATTGTTATATTTAAAAAATGAGACCATATGGAAAATATCCTTCAGTAATCTGAGGGTGGGACTGGTTGAAGTAGCGGTGTGTTAATAATGAACTGGAGCTCAGCGTGCTGTCTTTGTCTTGACCTCTCCACATAAGCATGTTACTGCTAATACGAATGCTCAAATTGGCCATGATTTGTCCCAAATAATTTTGTTCTTTGTCAAACACTGCATCATCCATGTTGTCAGAAGTATGCTATTTGGATGTGTGTAATCGCTCTCGGGCTCTGTGCACGGCTGCCAGCATTGTCCTCACTGGAGAACAAGGATGAGGTGAACAGCCTAGGAGAGGAAAAAATGAGACTTACCCTGATCTGCTGGCCAAGATGTCAACATCAGCCCAAACAACACTTTTCTCAAGTCTTGAAAAGGTTTGGGGAAGTGCCTTTGCTTTACTCTGTCACCAGCACACTGGTGAGTGTCGGTTTCCAACCCAAATGCAGAGCTCCCTTAAGGTACGAGGGCTGGTCTTGCTGTGGTGGCGATGACAGGAACTCCAGGAGCTCTGAAGGTCCGTGTTTCCAGAAGTTAGCAGAAGTGCCCCTGAGACTCAGCCCCTCTTGGTACCCTGTGTGAGCTGCTCCTGGGGATGTGTGTTGTACCGTAAGCCCGGGGTGCTCATCGTTCTGCTGCAGCCCTGCTGCGTGGTAGGGCTCAGCCATGGCCAGTGGGACAGTGCACACGTGGGACTGGGCAGAGCATCACCATCTCCTGCTGGCACAGAGAGCTGTGGCTGTCCGGGGCTGGTGGTGATCGGTCTGTTTTGGCAGATGTGATTTATATGAAGAAAGCAACCAAATAATACCTTTCCCTGGAGATCTTTCTGGCACTTTGTGCAACAGACTTGTCCGTTGCCATTGGCTGCTGCCTTCACCTGCTGATACTGGGGAGGCTGATGGAAAATGCCATCAGAGAGGCTGTAAATCTCCTTGTGTTGGAGGAGGAACAGTGCCTAACACTGCAAAACCCGCGTGGAAAGGATTGCTTCCTCCGTGTAGCTCTTGGCAGTTTGCTGTCGGAGCCTGGTGTGTTGCTGCAAACCCCACACACAGGATTTCAGCCAGGCTCAGTGCTGGAGGAGCTGGAATGTCAAAACGTGCCACCTCTGAGTGCCCTGCCTCTGGCCGTGGGCTCAGGGGGCTGTCCGGACCTGCTGCCTGG
>NW_010338649.1:44384-48031 GCF_000700745.2 Antrostomus carolinensis
GCCCCTCCTGGGACAGCCATGTCTTCTCCCATGCCTCCAGCTGGCTGAGCCAGGATCTCACTGATTTTTCCAATTTCTCACCTAATTTTCTTCGTGGCAAGTTTGCATCTATTTATCTTACACTAATACTCTTTCTTCAGTTTTAAATCGCTTCTTTCTTGGGTTTGCTCCCCCCTAGACAGCAATTATGTACCCTCACAGCTGTTGCTTTCCTGAGCTGGCTTTTGAATGGCTCTGTCAAGTTTTTGGGTGTTGTGTTTTAGGTTTTATTTTTGGGGGGGCAGAGGTGGGTGGTGGCTGGGGTTTTCTTTGCATTTTTTAGTGTTGCCATTCATTTACAGACCTGCCAGAGGTTGGATGTGAGACATTTCCCATCTCTGTGCTGTCTCCAACACTCACATACCACTTGGCTCTTGGTAGTGGGAGCCTGTTTGCAGCGGGTTTATCCCCCTGCTCAAGCACGTCGGCTCGTGTGCCGTGCTCTGTGGCTGGCCACAGCGGTCACACTCACTTTCCTTCCACGTCCCCTCTGTCACATGGCTGCAATATGCGTTAATTGATTTTAAAATATTTACAAAAGCCAAATCCCCAGATCTTCTGATTACAGATGTTCCCTCTCCCACTTTGATTAGCCTGTCTTAAGCATTGTTGTTCTCTGTAGTTTGCCAAGGAATGTCGTTTTCTCGAACATCCCTGCTGCTGTGTTTCAAAAGAGCTGAGGAAATCATATTTCTTGCATTTTTCTGCCTCTGATTCTGCATTTTAAATAACAGGACTGCTCATACTGGAAACTCCTTTCTTAGGAACAGAACCAAACAAACTGGGAGGAGAAAAAAGCAGCAGATCTTGGGAGCCAGCTGTCCAGCAGAGTTCAAGGGGACTCAAGGAGCTTTTTAACAGCCGTGTTTGCGGAACGGCTCACTCTGTTCTGCTCTGGCGCTCTGTGATTTCATATATTGCGAATTAAATCGTGGGCGCATTTTAGACAAACTACTGTGGAAACGTGACCAGCTACACAATTTTATTTCATGTTTTGGCAAATGCTTTCAGCTCTTCCTAAAGCAGTTTGGTAGGTTTTTGTTCATTGATTTCTATTGAAAGTTCCTATAAATTCCAAGTTCAGAAACACAAATTGCGAGGTGGCTCTTTTCCTCATGTGAACCTGCAGTGTTTGTGTTCACATTCTGATGGTGCTGGGCAGAAGCCAGGGTTGGAGAGTTTTCTTTGTGAGGTTTGCTCTTCATGGCAAGGAGCTTATTTTTAATCTAGCAAGGAAAGCTCTGAACATGGGATATTAACAAAGCTTATGTGGTAGTTGAACAAGAAAGGGTCTGAGCCCAGTTTGGCTCGTTTCTTTGAGAAACCTGTAGCTCTCACAGAATAACTTGTTAGTGATGCTCTCAGGCATCCCATTTCTTTTAGTTTGCCAAATTATTTTTATTCAGTGTCAATAGGGACCTGACAATGTTATGTGAACTCCAGGAGTTACCAACCTGCCACCATATACCAGTGTCTCCTGTACACGTTTTTCAGCTGTGAGTAGAAGTGGTTCTATTGCTGCAACTTCTTAGGAACCATTATGCGGAAGGAGCAACTGGGGAGGTGGGGCTGACCACAGAGGGCATCTCTTTAGGTTGTAAGGGCTCTGCTCTGGGGCAGAGGAGTGCAAATGAGAACGTTCCCAGCCCAAACCTGGGCCTGCGTTGCCATTTCCAGCTGTTCCCTGCTTCTCGCTAATGGCCGGAGCAAACTGCTCTTCTCCAGGTGCCCTTTGGAGATGCTGCTCGGCCGAGGCTGGACCACTCGGGATAAAACACTCAGCCGGGGTTTCTCATTTCCAGATATTTGAGAGACAGTGGCTGTTTGGCCCGGTGACAGCGGTGCAGAGACAGGGGCCGTGTCCAGCTGTTCCAGGACATGGGACAGCTCCTGGCCCTGCTCAGGGTGCTGGTTCCTGCCATAGTGGGTGTTGGATGGAGGGTCCCTCTGTTCCCCCTGGGCACAGGCAGTGGCCGTGGTGTCCCTCCTGCACCCGCCTGCGGCACGGCCAGCCCTGCCCAAAACCTTCGGCTGGGACCATTTTCGCTGCTGGGGAGCAGGAACCAAAGGGCTGATCCTGGAGGGATGGCAGGTGCCCATCGGGTTTTTAACAGTTCAGCTCTTTCTTTGTAGACTTTACTGTAGCCCAAGAAAATGTGAACTTTTCTGTTCTCCATTGCCTGTGCTTTGGGCTGGTCTCACTCCAGTGGCTTCTAAAAGCCAGTTCTCCATGAGGCACGTTGGTCGAGTGCCTGGAGGTGATTCCCCTCCCTCCAATTACAGAAGCACAATTAGTGATTTCTTCCTGTGAGTGTCCTCTGCTTTCTAGCTCTTGTCTTCCAGAGTTGAAGGTTTTGGGGTCAGGTGCTGAAGAGATATTTCTCTAACATGGAAAACATAATTGGTGCTCAGTTGAAGGTTATAATTAAAGGCCCATTAATCCCCCCATGATGGACAGGACTGGTGCAGCTCGTGCTGATGCTGCTGGCCAGAAAATCACTTGCCAGAAGTGTTGGTAAAGACGGGGCAGGTTCTGGTCTGGGTTGGCAGCTGGTGCCCATCAAGGTGTCACCCTGGATGTTAGTAGAGGCCCGCTGGGTTCAGGTTCACTGGGGATCTGCTCTCTCTGGTGCGTGAGCAGATGGGGTAAGAGGGAGAGGGGGAAGGTGGAGGGTGTTGGGATCAAACAGCAAATGGTGGCAGCTCGGGCAGTGGGGCTGGTCTCTCGCTCACTGTGCCGGCAGGAGAAAATGGACGTCCTCCGAGTGCTCCTGCCTGTTCCCTAGGCAGCAGGCACGAAGGGCAGAAAAAGGCTTTTCTGCCTGCCTGTATTTTTCATGGTTATCTGAAAAGACTACTTGAGAGTGAGTTCATTTTAATTGAAAGGAGGGTGCCTCTTCAATGCAGCAGCAAAGTAACTATGGAAGCAGGGGAGCGACAATGCCGGCGCTGTCGGGGGCTGTGGCCGTGAGCGGCTGACTCAGAGACCTCCGGAGCACTGAAGAATGTCATTTGCTCTGTTATTGCTTCTGTCTTTGCATTAATGATGCCAGCAGCCCTTAATTTTGTTTTCTACTGCAAACTTTTTCTATTTAACATGCAGTAAGAGCTCCGGGGGTCAGTGGCTATCTCCAGTTGTTTGTGTGACTGCTCGTGGCTGAGTGGCTTTAGGGTCACGGCTTGTGGGCTCTCCATGTCTGGAGAGGCTGCCCTTTGCTCTGCGCCCTGAGATGGTGCTGAACTTCTGCCAGGAAACATGAAAGTGTCAAAGCAACATGGTACGGGAGCGGGGAGACAAAGAGATGCTGTTGGTGAAGGTTAAAATGTGCCGCCCTGGTGCCTGGATGCCCAAGAGCGTCCTCGCCCGCTGGCGGGACTGACCTGCCGCTGTTGAGCTGTCCTTGGCACCAGGTCTCTGGGGAGAGCCAGCGCACGTGGGATGATGTGGGAGAGGCAGCTGGGGCCTACTGGGCTACTGGCACTGGGCTCACCAGCATGTGGCCAGTGGGCAGGAGGTGGTGACCCTGACCGAGGTTGCATGGGGGCTGCTGGCTGTGAGCTGTGATGGGCACAACCCCCAAATTCCTCTGAGCAGTGGCGGGGGAAGG
>NW_010338649.1:48077-71684 GCF_000700745.2 Antrostomus carolinensis
GAAAGCTCTGGGAGCCTTGGTGGGTTTCTGCATTTGTTGGTGTCGTCTGATCTGCCTTGACTGTCCCTTGTGAGAATCAAGGAGAAATCTTTCTGCCAGATACAGAGATCGAATGAGCAGCAGTAGCTCAGATCTGGAAAAAAATAGGAAGAGGTAGGAAACAGAAAAGATTGGAGAAGCACTATTGATATTTCTTGCATTTCTGTGCATTGTCAGGGTTGTTAAGAACTGTTGTGGAGACCACCTCGGGTTGTAATCCACTATGAAAAGAGAACTAGAGATCAAATCTGTGGATTTTTTTTTTTTAAATCTGTATCAAACTTGCTCAGGAAAGCAGAGAGCTGTAAAGCAAGTCCTGTGTTGGCACCAGCAGGAACGGGGATGTAAAATCCATATGGGATGTAATGAAATTTCCACTGACCTTGTGTGGGAAGGAAACTCTTCTTGGCAGGGGAATGTGGAGGTTTTAAAAACGTTTTCTTATGAAACTGGTATGTTTGTGTCCTGTAGGGCCGTAGCAGTGGGTTTTTAGGAGGCTTAATTCAAAGGCGGTTACTCTTTGCCCCCCTCGGCTCCGGTGGATGCCATCGTTGACCTCGGAAGCTGTGTGATGGGGACAGTGCTTTGCCTTTGGAGGGGCTGTGTCTGGAGCAGCGCTGTCACCTGGCAGGCATGGGTACCCCGGGAAGGTGTTCCCACCGGCTGGCTGGGTGACAGCCCAGGTGACAACCCAGGTGACAGCCCAGCCTGCCATCCCGCTCCCTGGCTCCGCTGGGTGGGAGGCGAGGGAGCTGCCGGAAGCCGTGGCTGTGTAGGTGGTGGTCTCCTGTCAATCCCAGGAGGCATCACAGCTCTTGCACAACGCAGAGCCCCTGAGGAACAGTCTTCCTGATGAAATCAAAGCTGCAGTGCTGCGTGCGCCTGACCTTTCTGTACAGCCTGGGCTATTTTTCAGCAAATGCTGGAGTCCCAGCAGTCAAGGACTGACCAGCTTTTGGGTGTGATGACCAAGCACTGCTTTCTGGAAGCCCACTCGGCTTCTCCAGGCATTGCCATACATCTCTGTAGTAAACCCAGGGTCAATATTGCTGTGTGGCATTAAAGCATCCCCCCCTCTCCCTGCAGAAAGTGCCGTTGCAAGGGGAGCGATTCTATTTTCTGTGTATGAGTGTGGATGTGAAGAAGAGGGGATGGAGGAGCAGCGTTGTTGGTGGGGTGCACAGCCCTGGGTTTCGGCATCATGCTGGGTGCCACAGGGACAGGATACTGCTGATGATGTTGCCAGAGTAAAGACCCGGACCCTCTGACACCAGTCATTTTGAAACCTCATTTGCAATGAGAATTTAATTTCTTCTTCTTCTTCATTCTTTTAGCAGCCATATTTTTTTTTTTTTAAAGGATATTTCTGGCATTGTGTATGTAGTCGGATTTTGTTTAATTTCAGGGTGCTGTGCAGCTCAGCTGTGGATGAGGGGTGACATTTCTGTGCTGAGCATCCCGGCCGTGTGTCACCCTTCCTCCTCTGCCCTTCTACCTCCCATGCTTGGTGTCCTCGTGTCTGCACGTGGGATGGATGTGGGTCAGGAATGAGTTAGTGCTTCGGTTACCACAGGGATGCTTACATGATTATCCAGACTTCAGGAATGGAAATTGCTTCGCGTGTGGCCGAACGCAGCGCGGCAAGTCCCTCACCAAGACTTTGCATGAGCCTCGGGTGCATTTTTATGAACAATTGCGCTGCCCTCTCATGAAGTATCGAGAACATAAAGGAAGTGGTGTAAAAGCAGTGCCGTGGAGGAGCCCACATAAGGTGACTGATTAACCTTTGGAGCTTTCAGCATTCATTATTTCCAGGGAGCTCTTGGTTTTTAGGTGACCTTCACACAGCCTGCAGCCTCCAGTCCCATTACTGCCATCGTTAAATTACCCAGTAATGAGATTGCTGCAGGTGTCCTTGTTCCTGCAGCTCTCCGAGTTCACCTGTCAGGCTGCGAGTGTCTCAGTCTCACATGATAGTTGTTCTACAAAGAAATGTTGAAAAGTATCAGATTCTTATAATTGAAATTTTAACCTCCTCCATGCGAGATCCTCACAAATTTAAAGAGCTTGAAATTGTCTGTCAATCTTATTTCAGTCAGTGCTTTGCGTGATCATTACTTCATAATTTATCACTTCAGCATCCAGTAATGATTGGGTTGGACGAGGCTGTAGCTGTGAAGCTGTGGGACAACCTGATGCTGGCAGGGGACCAGTAGGGCTGACCTGCCCTGCATGTGTGTATGTTTTTAATGTATATTTATATATATACGCACACACACATATGTGTGTATCTATGTATGCATACTCAAGATTATTTCAGACATTGGAATGACACCGCTGTATTATCCCGATTCACGTCATTGAGCTTCCCAGTTAAGAAGCAGTGATTTCCAGCACGTGTGCTCAGGCAGGACAGGTATTTTCAGTTTGCGGTGGCTCTTGTGGGTAAGTTACTGTTTGTCATCTTACCGTGCTGAATTTGCAGAAGGAACCAAGGATGAGGTCTAGTTCTCTTGCCAGAGAGCTTTACCAATTTCAGGACTTCCTTCTTAGCGCAGGCTGAGCCCTCCTGTCATGTCGGCAGTGACAGTTCAGCATGCTGCTGCACCAGAAATCTAAGAAACTGCAGCTCCTGCTGTTGCAGAAAATCCAGGCAGAAGGTGACCAGGAGCTGGTGTTTGCAGTCCCCTCCTGGGAGTCCTTGTGTGCGGCCGAGCACTGCGGCAGTGCGGGAGGGCGGGCGAGGGCTCTGCGCCTCTCGCCGGAGGTGCCCGTGGCCCGGCTGGCTGTGCCCGGGGTTCCCGCTGCATCTCCGGCAGCCCGAGGAATCCCCCGGGAGCTGCTTCCTCCTCTGCCCGCCAGGCCGGTGCGGTTGGGTTGGGCAGGAGTGCTCTGGAGCCTGCGGGGAGGTGGGTGAGGAGAGGGCACTGACAGTGCCAGCTTCCTTCAGGTCACTGTCAGCCGTTCAGTCGGTGTCCAGATGATCATTTATCAAGAAATATGATGTTAGTTTATATGCAAAGAATACAGGAGTTCAGGTAGTACTAGATAAACTGAAGTATCGTTTTCTAGTTTCAAAAAGACAATTGAAAAGCTCCAAGGGTTGGTCTCTGTGTCCTTACACAGCTGTTTATTTTGACAAAGAACAGGGTTTTAATATGAGACCAGTGAATTAAATTTTTCAGTTCTCACTTGGAAAAACAACCAAAAAGAAATCTGTTGGCTTTAGCAAACCTTGAATTAAACCCGAGGCTCAGGAGGGAGCCTGCTCTAGCAGTGCCTGAGCAGTTTGCTCCAAGACAAGGAGAGACAACCCTCCTGGGCAATGTTTGTTGCTGACGTATCTTCTTCTCCTCTCTTGTGTGCATGCAGAAATCCGGACTCAGCTGGTCGAGCAGTTCAAATGCCTGGAGCAGCAGTCGGAGTCCCGCCTGCAGCTGCTGCAGGACCTGCAGGAGTTCTTCCGCAGGAAGGCTGAGATCGAGCTGGAGTACTCCAGGAGCCTGGAGAAACTGGCTGAACGCTTCTCCTCCAAGATACGCAGCTCCAGAGAGCACCAGTTCAAGTAAGCAGGCGTTTCCAGGGGCAAAACGGTGCAGGATGGTGGGCCAGGGACTGGCTCAAACACTAGATGTTTGTAGCTGCGCAGTCTGAAAGTGGAGTGAGCTAAATGCCATCGGTGTGACCTTGTGCAGGCTCACAAAAACAACTAGAAATGTCTTTTCCCAACACTTTCACCACAGCATTACTGACCTGTGCAGCCCAAATTAGACTTACTGTGCAAATAGCAGTAGGCCCATTTTATAAACCCTGGTTTCTGTAAGTAGCCCAATCCTTAGATGCCAGAGTGCTTCACATTGCACACAGACCTGCTTACAGGCTCAGACTTGGAAGCAGTTTCTGGAAGTCTATTTTATTGCAGTTTTCTGAAATGAAGTGTGTATGTTTTCTGTGTACACACTCAGACAGTGTTGAAGCTGAGCAAATCCACAGTGGAAATATTTTGAAACAAAGCTTTGAAACAGGAAGTATGAACTGGATGCTGGAATTGTGTGAAACTCAAACTGATGATGAAAATTGTAAAATCTGTGACTGTGTGAATATGTGCAAGTTTCCAAGAGCAGCCTCTCTCCAGTTTAACTGTACTCTCAAGCTTGGCTGAAACAAAACAGATAAAAATAAACCAACCCACAAACAAACTCGAGGCAGAGCTGGAGTCTGGAGCTGGCTGTGTTTTGTGGTGAGGATACGCAGCTTTTGCCGTTGTGCTGGCTGGTTGGTGGCCGTGGCTTCGAGGCCCCTGTGAGCGGCACCGTCCCATCGCTGTTGGAGCTGGTCCCTGCTCTCCGGGAGGCATCAGGCCGGGCTCTGTGGGACGTGTCCGCACGTTTGTGTTGGTAGCTGGAAGGCTTTCCCTCCGTGCTGCTGCTCGTGTTCCCTTCCACCACTGACTCTCCCTGGCAGTTTCTCAGGGCAGGGGTCTTGCTGGGCAGCACGAGCGGTGCCACCGAGCTGTGGCCAGCAGGGTCTGTGACCCGGGGGCCATGCAGCAGGTCCTGCAGCACGGAGGCAGATGCTCGTCCTGGCTGCTTCCCATCCAGCATGTCAGCTGAAATTCCCCACCTTTGCCTCCCCTGGCCATTGCATTTGTGTCTCTCCCTTCTTCTGACAGCTGTGTCCGTGAAATATTCTCTCAGCTGGGATTATGCCCTTTGCTCAAGTTGAAGTTAATGTCATTCAGTTCAATGACCAAAGACTACAGCCAGTTTAGCTCCTTTCCCAGAAAACGGAGATTGTGTTGTTTTTTTTTTTTTTTTTTTCCCCATTTCAGCTGCAAGAGCAGCAATTTCTGCAGTTACATTAGTAAATCCTATTTATTCCATATTTCTAAATCCCATTTAATCTGTTTACTCAGTCTCTCTAGTGAGCAAGGCTTTACTGCTGTCTTATGCAGAAGTCTGCTGAAAATGAATTGCCATTCAAATGCTCTCTGTTTTTTTGCAGCTGACGGTTGCTTGTCAGTTGTGTGGTGCCGGGCTGGCATTGCTGTGTCGTGCATCAGGGATAGCTGTGCCTGAGAAAGAACTGGCCAGCACGGGCTTGGGAAGGTGCTCTTGTTCCAGGGATGGAGTCCAGGAAGGCTCATTGCATGTGTGTGCTTATCCCGTCACCTGAGAGCCGTGTCATGGCTCTCCATTGCTTGTTGTACTTCCCATGCTGGAAGGAAGCTCTGTGTTGTGCAGCATCGACACGTGACAGTGATTCTCCACCTCTATAAAACGTCCGAGTGTTCCCTGGGCAGCTTGCGCGTGTCTTTGGGTGCTGTGGAGGAGAAGCCTCTGCGGCTTGACCACGGCTGTGGGCACACGGGGAGACCTGCCCAGGCAGGGTGGTGGTGAGAGAGGTCTCTGCCAAAAAGGGCCATTTCTCTGGAGCCAGCGTGTCTCGTAGGAAAGTGTTGGTTTGACCAGAGAAAACAGTGTAGGTGAAACATTTGGAACAAATCACTTGGCTGCCTCACTTAGAGGATCTGTCTCAAAGTGTCTCAGTTGGACAATGTGAAGGGTCTTGTTCCAGTTGTATCGCTTCTGGAAATTTTTATTCACTTTTTATTAACTTGCCTTCAGCACTAAAAGCAGCACACGGAGAGCAGTGCAGGTTTCTCTCAGTGTTGAGGTGGAACATGACAAAATTAGTTAAGCTCTAATCAAGCATCTTCCCGCCGTCCCACTGGCTATAGACAGCCGGCACCGCTGGGTGCTTGTCTGGGTGCTGCAGCATTTTCTGGGGCAGGGAGGCAGCCGAGAGGAGCTCACACGCATTTCTCTGGGGACACAGCAGGTTCTAGGGGATGTATGTGGTGGAGGAAGGCAAGGCTAATATGCTGACAGCATTCATTTGAAAATGACGTCCCTTTTTGACTTGTTCATTTGTCCTTTTTGATTTTTTTTCTAATTACCTAGGAAAGATCAGCACCTACTTTCCCCGGTGAACTGCTGGTACCTGGTTCTGACGCAGACCCGGCGAGAGAGCAGAGATCACGCCACCCTGAATGACATCTTCATGAACAATGTCATCGTCCGGCTGTCACAAATCAGTGAGGATGTCATCAGGCTCTTTAAAAAGGTAACCAAAGCAGCCATTAGAGTTCTGATCAGTTAGGATCCATCCTGGCATTTTAGTCTAAAATAGAAGCTTATTGTGGACTTCTGTGCAAATTGGAGACTTTCTCATTATCTCATTATGATTTTCTCATTATCTTTGTACTCATTATGGAAAAGCTTAGACTAGAGATTTTCTTGGGGGGGTGGTGGTGTTACCAACCTGAGGCACCCCAACTGAATTGTCATTAGATGTTGCAGATGTTGTATAAGGGACTGTCGCTTAGAAGCTTCCAGATAATATTTATCCAAGAATTTTAAAGAAACTGAGATCTAAAACTGTCAAGTGACTTGCAGTGAGGTGTGACCTGAGGCTTCAACTGGCGTCAGTGCCAGAGAAATGAAAGGTGGAAAACGTGGTGACTTTTTTTAAAGACTCCTGGAGGGCTTCAGAGAACAGAGCAGTGATCTGACTTTGAAAACAGACTTGCTGGGTGAAACTTCAGAAGAACAGAATGACAGGCACGTAGGCAGATACAAGAGAGGAGTCAGCGTGGCTTTCTTAGAGGAGTCGTACGTCATCAGTCTAGTGGAGGTATTTCCGGGAGCCAGTGATCATGTGAAGAAGTTGACACGGTACCTTCAGTGTTTTACAGGCTTTGGAAAAGGTCCCTTGCTGAAGTTCTTAAATAAAAGAAGCTGTTGAAGAATAAGGAGTGGTTGTTTTCAGTGGAGTTCCGAATAAATTATTTGGAGAAAAGGGTGAATAGTTAGGTGACAAAGTCTGCTGATGACACAGAATTATTAGTGATAACCACATTAAAAATGAGCACCAAAGACTTGCAGGAATCTCATAGTCAGGTGGACCAGGACTCTTCTGTTGAAAATGAGGGAGGAGTGCTTGATGTGGTAAGAACACGAAAGGTCCCAGGCAGTTTGTAGGAAGTGAGTGGGAAGGAGGACCTGGTTGTGCCTGCTAACGTAAGCGATGGGTGGTCAGCAGAAAGAGAAGGTGACATCGGAAAGGACTTTTATCATCATTAATACTGTATATATTACATTACACTTGCAATATTATGGGTAATCCTACGTTTGTTGCCTCATACCATGTTTTTGAAAGCCAAACATGTAACCTGAGTCCCCAGGCAGTGGGGTGGACATGGAGTGTTCCCTGTCAGCAGCTGCCCAGCTCCACTGCTGGTGCCGCTTTGGGCTCGGGAATCACAGCCCTGGAGCTGGTCACGTCCTGACCCTGCTCAGTAGTGGCACTAGCCCTCTTCTTCCACTTCTCTTCTGCTAATGGCTGCCCTCAGGGGTACTGTGCCAGGCTCAGTGAATCTTTCTCCTGCTTTTATGGCTCTTAGGTTTTTCTTAATTTTTATCGCTTGTTCTTGTCGGGTGTGCCTGGAGAACCGCAGTTAGCGAGCAGCGCGAGCCCGTTGGGGTGCTCGCCTCTCCACACAGGAGAAGGGCTCTGGAGTCAGTGGTTATCTTAGCCCAGCTGGAAAGTAAATTTAGTGTGATATTTTTATGACCCGTTTCCTCTAGTTTATAGATCTGACCTAGAAATTAAATTGCAAGGTCAGGCTTGGATTTGCTGATATGATACTGGATATCATCCATTTTCCTGTCCTTCTGGCCTCCAGAAATTAGGCAGATTTGGGATATTTTGGTTAGTTCAGTTCAAAGTGGATCTCAAAATCTCCCTCCCATTTGCATTTTACTCTGAACCTGGTTTTGAGATGCATGTTAGGACTATCCTAGGTCTCTGAATGGTATATCTCATTTTGACCCATAGGACAAATCCAGCCAGTATTCAAACAAGGGCATAAACAGAGTGTTTGAAATGTTTATCTTGTAGTAATTCAATCCTCAGCCAGGACAAGATGATAAGGTATTTCATCTGTTCAGCAGAACTATTTCTTTGTGTTTGCTTTTTCCTTTGTCTCTCCCTCCCTCCTCTTTTTTGAATTTAGATTCTAACTTACACAACGCTTGTATTCTATAGCAATTGTTTCCTTGTTTCTCCCTCCCCATCTTCTGCCAAGAGAGGTGAAGCAGCCCTGACTCTAGCTGAGCCTGCCAGAGCCAGCACCTGCTTTTCATCAGAAGGAAGCTTCACAGTGGAGTTGTGGGGATCTGGGATTTCACTCACACTTGTTCCTTGGGGTTTGAATTGTAGCAGGACTCACGTTTCCCTGGAAATAATGCTCAGCCAAATCATGGCAAAGGCTGACTCCGTGTCATCATTTGCCCTTGATATGGACAGGGAGGCTGACACTTTTGGGAATGTTCAGATGACTTGGTTTTTTTAACCTATGGCACACAGTGCCCAAAAGGGGATCTGGGGCTGCGCTTCCCGCTTTGCAGCCGTGTCTGCTGAGAAGCCTCAGGCACGTGTGTGGGAATAAGAGCATCCTGGAAAAAGGCTTTTTAAGACATCCAGTCCAGCCTTGCAGCTGGAACGATATTGCTCAGAGGAGGTATCTTTCACTGGTTTATTTGGTTTGGTTTTGATTATGATGAGTAAAGTGCCTGAAGCACTCCTCCTGGGGAAACTGTACTGTACAGGACCCTTGGGCAAGCAAACCAGCTCCAGAAGGGTTAACGGCATCCGCAGTTGTGGTTCCGCGCTGGGTTTTGTTGTGGATTGCTCTTTGATGGTAAATTAGGGTAACATTTTTTTCTAGAGATGTCACTTTTAATTCCTCCCATCTAGAGTTTATTAATGGCCTGTGGCATGCTGCGGGTACACGGCGGAACTGGAAGGTTTTGTTTTGTGCTTTCATTATGTAAATGTAAACAATCTCTGCAAAGATGCAGGGACCTGCTGTCTGGGGTACGAGGATGCGCCTAATTGCGGAGCAGTTGATCAGTGTGATGGTAATCTGCCAAGAGAGATGGCTTGGGTTCAGTGATGGCTCGGCCTGCAACTCCTCCTCGCAGTGTCCCCTGGTGTCACACATGGCTTGAAGGGCGGGTGGTTTGGGTGGAGATGCAGAGCTGCTGAAATCAAGAGTGGAAATTGGGTTTGACTCTCCAGCTCTTCCTGGTTCTTCAGATGGCTGCCACCAGGATGGGCTCTGGAGCGGGGTTTGAGGGACTTCCCTCGCTCGCTGCCAGCCCTTGGCACTGATGTGGAGGTAGATGTGGTAAGGTGAGCTTGGGTTGCAAATGCATAACACAGGGAGCGTGTGGCCTCTGTGGCAGTGTCTCCTCTTTCCCAGCAGAAGCTTTCCTGTGAAATGTAGGACTTGAAGATGGAATGCTGCTCACTTGGGTGAGGAATGGTGTCCCATCAGTGAGTTCTGCAGAGCTGCACAGGTATTTAAGGGTGTCACGGAGCCCCTGAGAAGGGCTGCTGCCAAGGGACCTGCAGGTAGGTCGGGGAGCTCCTCAGGCAGCGCAGGGGCCCAGCGTCCTCTGCCCGAGCACCCCCAGCCTGCAGCTTAGCCTGCGCAGCTGTGATGAACAGCCAGCCTCTGCCTGCCCGGCGGACAGGCAAGCCCCGCTCGTGGGGAAAGGAGAGGAAGAAAACTCAATTGGGCAAATTCCCCCGGAGCTTCCAGCGTGAGTCACGTTCCTGGCGCGGGAGGAGATGATCAAGGCAAGTGTTAGTGTTGCTAACAGGCAGGCAGTGCCCGGAGACACTGAGGTAGGTCACTGCAGAGATCCGACTTGATCTGTTGCCGGAGTGAGTCTCTGTCACCGTGAAACCTCACAGCGTGTCCTGGCAGAGGCAGACCCTGGGTGAGGGACACACTGCAGCCCCCTCAGCCAACTGGGTGTTGTTTCCCATTTTGCCTCTTGCTATGGCAGAAGGAAAGAAGTTTGCTGCTTCTCCTGAGTGTGGAATACAGGAAATTATACGTTTGAGACGGAGCATTGCTATTTCCGAAATAACTGTGCTGCGTTATTCCCCAGTGTGAGATTTAATTACGTTCCGTGACTGACAGTGAATTTAATTATGCTCCATACTGCAGTGCCCTGGATGGAGGTTTAATGAAGAAGTGGTGTCTGTCTGGAAGGGAGTTCTTTTCTTTGTCTTTAAGCATTCTTCGTTGCCAGTTGGCTGTGGTGCTTCTTCCCCTTACTTTGTCTGCAGCGACGGGAATTTCGATAAACCTGCTAAGCTGAAGCTGTTGCTGTCCCAGCAAGCAGCGGTGGTTTTTAAGAGGAATGGAGGGTGTAAAGCCAGTGGCTAGATTGGAGTTTGGGTTTTGTGGATGGTACCAGGGAACTGGAATGACATTTTGACGTTGTCTCCCATAAACACACAAATGTAACCCCTCTGTTATAAAAAGGGGAGGCAGCAAACTCAGATGAGAGACGAGTCCCTCGGCTTCCTGCCTGCTTGCGTTCAGAAGAGGCTCCAGCATCACGAGGTTGGACGCTGCCCTCTTCACACTGGGAGAATTTCAACTATGCCGGGGACAGCTTTGGTCTCCAACAACAGGACATAGGGCATTTGGTGTGTAGTGTCTATAATGGATCTTTAAATGCAGTACCCACCTGTGGTCCCCCAGGTCACTGTGACTCACGGGAACGACATGCTGCTTTCAGCTGAACCATTTTTCCTTGCTCGATTTAGGAGTATAAAATTAGATTTGAAAATTACGGCTTTGTGGAGTTCCCCTCCGCCGCACAGGAAATCTGGGGCAGCTGACGTTGGGCCATGGCTGCTGCCACCAGCACGTCCTCCCCGTTTGCTCTGGGAAGGTTTGGTTCAGGGCCCGGCTTTGGCTCCAGACACAGGGTCAGCTGGAGGGGGTATGTTATGTGCAGCTCTGAACTCCTGCAGGTTTGGGGCCTCTAGGGTCTGAGACCCCCATTTGTAGACCCTGACTTAACTCAGGTTCTGGATGTATCTGGGAGGGATGCGTGTGTTTATTAGCGAGCCACAGTGAGGTTTTTGGAGACCAGCTAGTGGCTGCTGGTGTTGGCAGGGAGGGGAGAGACCGGGGTTTCCAGCAGACGGGGTTTCCAGATGGCTGGGAATACTTAGCACCTTCTGCTAATTGGCATCTTCTTGGCACCTCGTGCACGTGCATCAGTCGTGCCTGTGAAGATGGGACTCTTCCAAATACCCTGACACTAATTCACACATAAACTGCACTGGGTACTCACTGAATGTGGAGTGATTTTATTCTTTAGATTCCTTGCTTCACTCTTTGCATTCTGTTTTAACTTGTAATAATCTAAAGTTAAACTTTTCAAGTGTGCAGGTTGTCCAGCTTTAATGAGGAGACCTCTCTGTGTTGGGGGCTCCTATAGCCGCCCAGCCAAGAGGCCGGCAGGATGTTGATTTCCCTGACTGTGTGCACAAGAATGCATGGAGTTATTTGAGGAAATCTGAAAGAAGGTTTTTTGATTTGTTTTTTTTTTTTTCCTGGGGGGGGAAGAGAGGGTGTCTATACTTGGTTTAAACACATCTTCAAGCTTTCCTAGCGTGGAAGATTCTACAGAGAGACGCGGGGTGTAATTACAAGGGAGGCAGGAAGGCAGTGCCCGCACATCTGCGGTAGCATCCAACGCTGGGTTTCTGAGTGGGAGTTGACTTGATCTGCAGCCAAACTTAATGTTCTGCAGCTCTCCAAGTTGTGGCCTCTCCTGTGAAATGCCTTGTTCATGCTGTAGGAGGTAGGCGACTGGATCTGATTCATCCTGCCTGGCAAGAGTAGTGAAAATACAAACTGATAATAGGATTTCAGCAGACAGGGGGTGGAGGGAGGAAGATGCCATGAGTTTTTACACTTGCAGTGAGCCTTTTCCTGGCCTTGCTGAACTTTGGCTGTTGTGGTTGAGAAATTGGAAACTTTTATATAACTGTGGTGTAGCTATTTTGTAGTATAATGTCCTTTTTGAGAGATACTGTGGCTCACTGAGGTCAGAAGAGTGAAAATGAGCTACTGAAGACAAACTGGGGAGAGTAGGTCAGGGTCAGGGTGAACCTAAAGCGTGAAATGCTTCATGTGAAACAAGTCTCCCAGATGGGAGAGGGCGTTACGTGGTAGATCCATGCAGTGGGTTGGCTGCGGGCTGGAGATAATTACTGCCAGTGGAAGGTCTGTAATTCCAGTGTGATTGCAGGATAAATAAATTAAATTGTGCGGCGCTCCTCATCGTGGTCTCTGAAACCCAGGTTGGGTGATCCACGGACAAACATCGACCTCAAACGAAAATGCAGCGATTCTGAAATAGCTTGAGGATTTGTTGTACTGTACGTGTTCATGTTTAGAATTGCACATATTATTTTGTTAAGGACTTGTAGAAAATCAAAGGAAATTGAAATGTCAGTTTGCTTTTAAACCTCACTGTCGCAGGCAGATTGGAAGAGGACGCCATCTGTATTTTGGTTTTAATGTTTAGAAATGGCAAGAACGGGGCCCAGATGTAGATTGGCAGCCCTGTTGGAGATGTCTTTTCAGCTCCCGGAGCAGGAAGGATATTAGACAGGATTTCTGAAGTGGTGTAAATAAGGCCCCCGAGGCATTTCTCATGCTGCAGGGCTCTTGTGTTTTTTAAAATAATATTAAAAATTAAAATGTGCGTGGTTTTGTTAACTCCACTGCAGAGCAAAGAATGGCAAGCCTCGTGTTTGGCAGGGGAGCCCGGGGAGGGCAGATCTCTGAGGGGCAGAAGGTGTTTAAGGCAGGCATTACCAGAAGCCAGTTGTGCTGCCAGGGTCCACCCACTCCATCCTCAGCTGAAAGGAGGAAAGAAAAACCCTACAGGCAGCAGAGAAGCTGCTGTGGTTTTGTTCTCTATGGGATGGGTGTAAAAGCCTTTGCTGGGGATTAACAGGATCTGCTTGGGCACGGAGTGGAAGGGTTGGGAACAAGTACTCCTGGCTTTGTCAGGATCAGGTTGGTCACTTGGTTTAAGAAAAGAGAAAAACAACTCACTGCTTCCCTGTCCTACCAGGTCACCAGTGTCCCTAGGCTCTTGTTCCTTCTGCTGGTGCCGTGGTGTCCTGGACTGGTACTCTGGCAGCATCGCAGACCCTCAGCGTACCTTTGACCACCTAGCTGAGAAAAAACCCATCACCTCATTTCTTCTTCCCAGCTCTGAATTGGGTGTTTGTAGGGATCTGATTCTGCCTTTCCACGCCTCCTGTCCATCTTCAGAGTCTGATGCCTGTCAAGTGGCAGGAGGTCCTCTGGAGCCGTGGCGTACTGGGAGTGCTCAGAGCGAGGGCTGAGCATCAGCAGAGCCTTGGGGGCAACACATTCTGCTGCTGAGCACAGCTGAGGACGTGCTTCTGGCCGGGTAGCGCTGTCACGGTGCTCTCCACAGCATGTGCAGACAGCTCTTGTGAACGTGCCTTGGGGAAAAGGATTAAGATGCACATGCGTGGATTATTTGGTAGCTAGTTTTACTCTTCCCTCCAAAATGTGTTTTCCTCTCAGAAATGCATGTTATGAGCATAACAGAGTCTCAACTCTTTTTTTTTTTTGTCTTCCAGAGTAAGGAGATTGGCTTGCAGATGCATGAAGAACTCCTGAAAGTCACCAACGAGCTTTACACGGTGAGTAATGAGCTGGTCCTGCCCATGTCTAGCCTGTGCAGCGAGGGGAATGTAGGCAATGTCATTCGTTAGAACAAAATGTCTGAACATTTCAGTGTCTTGAGGAGGCTCCCTCTCCCTCCTGCCATCCAGCCCGTTCCTTCCTCTTGCATTTGTTAGGAACGTTTCACTCTTCACTGGTTTTGACGGCAGCAGAGGAGGATTTCCCAGTGGTCCTGCAGTGAAGGGCTCTGCGGCAGCGGATCATGCCATCTAACTGCTTCACTTAAGCATAAATGGAGATGTTTTGGGCATGATCTGGTGTGATCCCTGGTGTCTGTAATGCTCTCACCTGATGGGCCTTCTACACCGGGTTGCCTTTGGGCCCCTTTCAGTTGTTCACTTGGCCAGTGGTTTCTGCCGGGTGCAGACGTTGTGCTCTGAGTTATCAGTGCTAATTTATGGCTGGAACCTGACCTGCTCGCGTACGGCTGGTGGCCTGTGGGTGGTGGCTGAACGTGGCCTTGTGCTGGGCAATGCATAAAACTTCTGGCTTGTGCGTGCTCAGCTTCATCTCCCTGCTCCAAGGAGCTCTTTGGTTGCAGAGCTGTCTCTGTGCCTCCAGGTGAAATCATACGCTGTTATTCAGGACATTGCTCTTCAAGCAGGTTTTCATAGTAGGGCAGTAAAACTATTTGTGTTGCTCCTATCTCTTGTCCTGTAGCAATTGTTTTTTTTCTTTTTTATTTGTGGTTTAGGATCAGCAGAGCAGTATAAAGTCTGTCTTGTGTTGGAAAATTGTGACGATATATTTGCTGTCTTCGGTTGTATCTGTTACTGGTACATAAATAACAGTGCAGTAGGTTTATTCCTAAACAATCATTTTATTGTGCCTTTTTGAAAAATAGGCCTAAAAACCAGCATGAATGATATTGTTTGAAATTTCTGCCATAAACCTCCTATGAACAGGTTTGTTTCTGCATTGATTGTTGAAGGATGTGATTTTTTGCGAGACCTGCAGTGTGGGTAGACAGCCAGAGTGGATTAAAAAGCCTGTGTGAGATTTGGGAGTGTACTGTGGATGGCTGATGTCACAAACTGTGTTAGTGATGGTGACTAATTAAGATTAATTACAGCAGCAGCATGACAGATGCAAAACAAGGAAAGACTAATGAGGGCTGGGCCAACCTTAATACCTGTGGACCAGTGTGCTCAGAACCCAGACAGGGGACGGGAGCATCACCTGAGGGACGTGGTTAGGTCAGTTTGAGGATCACAAGCGTGCAGAGATCTGAAGCACATGCAGTTGGCCCAGGAAGAGCAGAGAGGAATCTTGTTCCCGTTGAATCTGCGGCAAAACTCATCTTCACTGGAGCTGAGATTTCCCCCTGTTCACTGCTTTGCTCCCACATGCTGAGCAGAATGTGTTTGAATGGTGAAACAGACTGGAAGGGCTGGAAGAGCTTTGTGTTTTCTGTGAACTGACCTTGCTGCTAAGATAACAAACTGACTGTGTCATCTGGCTGGGAGGGAGCAGGGAAGAGACACGCTTATTTCAGAAATGGCGATGAAACATGAAGAAAAAGCAGACCCTGTTGGGCAAACAAGATCATCTTCAGTCTGTTCAGTGCAGACCAGCTCGCCTCCCGTCAGTGCTCCTTGAGACATCAGGTAAAACAGGCTCAGTGGTAGCCTTGGCTTGCAGGTGGATCCCACGTGCTGGTGGTGGTCTGGGACATCTTCAGGGCTCGCCTGATGCCGGCGTGTTCATTGCAACACGTCGGGTACCCGGGAGCAGCACATTGAGTAACCCTGGCTGCTGAGGGAACCAGATACAGAATAGAGACCACTGGCTCAAAGGACACCAAGCTGCTTCTTGGAGAATGTCATTTGGCTGCTGTCAGCGCGAGGAAGTTGTTTATCTTGCCTGTGGCCAGGCCTTGGATCCGCAGCACGTCTGTGCCCTGGCTAGGCTGCTTTCTGCGCCTTCCAGAGGGGAATTCTGTGCACTGTGTGGAAAAGATATAATTTTTTACAGGCTTCTCAGGCATTCACTGTCTCAAACTTAAGCCAAAATAACTAAATTGATTTTAATTCAGCCTTGTTGCTGTTCTGATGCAAGTCACCCTCTGTGTGGAAAGAACTAAATCAAAAAACCACACTAATTTTAATTAAAAAGGAAGTAGATGACTTTCATTCTGAAGCAGGAGTTGCTTATGAACAGTTTTACACAGAAATAATCTAGCTGTGAGTTAAAGCAAGCTTCACTCTTTCTATGCCTGCTTACAGACTGCAGCAGACCGATGTCAAGTTGGAGTCCGTAAAGGTCGGAGGTTCTTTGTTCCTCTGCTCGCAGATCCCTTTCTGTATAGTCTGCATTCCTAGCTGGAGAAATCAGGCCAAGATTAGGGTAAGAAAAGCAGTAACCCCAGAGCAGCACCCTGGTAGTGTTCTCTGTAAGCCCCAGCAGGGAGGTGTGACTTGGTGCGTGGCACTAACGATGTCCTGTTGGATGTGTGGGATGTCCAGTGCAGGGACATGGCTATAGCTGAAGGCAGTGCGTTGAAGACCAGAAAAGCACTGTGATGTGAACCACTGCGATTCTTTGTCACAGGGTGGTGTGGAAGAAGATTAATAAGAATGAAATGAATTGTATTAATTAAAGTAATATCTACAGATACATTACCTAGGTTAAAAATACTACTGGTCTTCGTTCCCGGTGTAGCAGGATGTGAACTGGCTGGAGGAAATGTCCCTTTCCATCAGGAGGGCTGTGATGGGGGAGGCCGTGCCTCTGTGGTTAGCGGGTGTTTTCTGCAAGTGTCACGTTGTAGAGGTTGTTGAGTGCATCACACAGTGGAAATGTGTTGATAGGTTGCTCCACATCACACCATAGAAATCCTCTGAAAATAACATGTTTGCTTTCATGCTTTCTTCAAAGACCAGGGAGATGGAGGTCAGTGTCTGTCAGTCTGATGGATTTGTCCCTTTCTCAGACCTGTCACCGTGGGTGTCCTTGTGCCAGAGGCTCCATCCAAAGAGGAGTGGGCTGGGGTCTCGGCAGCTTTCTCCCGCGGCCATGCTCACCGCTGCCTCTCCTATGCGCTGGGCTTGTGTTATGGTCTCCTCAACTTCAGGGGGGCCTGAGCCTGGGATTAACACAGGTCACTTGGTTTGTGGTCTGGCTCCTCTGCTGGGTCAGAACCTCAGTGATGAGCTGTTTAGAAATATAAAGCACTTCTAGCTGAAGACAGCAAACAGTGCCATTTATGGCCAATATTTTGGTAATGGCCGTTATACAGAACGTGTTATTAATACTGGAAAACACAACTTGTGTTGTTAAATAGCTAATGAACATCGGAGCATATTTTTCTCCCTCCACTGCATCTAATTAACTTATTTGCAGAAAAGATCCCAGGGACACAGCTGTGGCAGTTTTTCTTCATGACACAATAGCATAAGACAGGGACAGCGTGACTTGATTGCAAGCACTGAGCCAGCACGAGGGAATTGCGGATCAAAGGGCTGATTGCTGCAGTGCAGGTAGTCCCCATTCAAAATTAAAGAAGATATTAAAACAAACAGAAGTATTCCCTGAATTTCCAAGCACGAGCTGGGCTGCATGGCAGCTGATGAGGAACGCAGTTGACACAGCGAGCTGCTTAGGGCAACTATTTCAGTAACATGGATGCTGAAGTCGGGGGAAAATATTTTAACGTGATGATGTTAGGTCCTTTGTGCTTTGTTGAAGAGGCTTTTAGAGAAGTTTTAAACCTGCTTCCCAGGTTCAAGCAGGGATAAATTACAGAGGAGGAAAAATATACTTCATTAGGGAAAGTTTCTCTGGTCATTCGCAAATAAGTCAGTAAGAGGCTGTGCAAAGGTGCCGGGCAGCGGTGGGGCTTGGACCCCCGCTGCAGAGCAATGTGCGGTGAGCTGAGCCTTGTGCTCCAGCCGCCAACATTCCCCTCGCAGCCGCAGGAGCCATGGGAGGCAGAAGGGGTCTCAGCAGGGTGGCATAGCCCTGGGTGAACGGGGGCAACTTATGCACTGTGCTGGGGTGGTTTTGTTTGGTAGGTAACCTTCTCACAGGTTACCTTTGTTAGGTAACCTTTAGATTTCACCACAGTCCTGCTGTTTGGAGCACTGTTGAATTGTTGGGCTCTTCTGTTGCATTAGGGCCTCTCTGGGTGCTGGGGAAGCCTCTCTCATTACTGCCTGACTGTGCTGAAGTGCAGGACTTTTCTTTTTCACTTTTGTCTGAGTTTTTCCCAAAAAGATGGAGACAGTGAAGATGAGGAGGGCTCAGTGAAGCCCTCTGGTCTTTCCCCTTAGGAAGAACCCAGGAATTGTCTGGTTTGTGTGTGCCCTGTGACATTCACTGCAGAAACTGCAGTTGGAAATATGTGGCTTGAATCTGTGTTAGAATGTGCAGGATTCTGAAATAAAGCATCTCAGAAACAGGGCACAAGCCTTTGCTTACTATTCCTTGCAGTTGCCTAAGTGTGTAACTCGGGGCAGCGGCACGTTTGAGCAGGCTTCGATGCGGCGTTCGGAGCTCATTGCAGCTGATGTTTGTGCTTGGCAAGAGGAGAGATCATATGTTTCAGCCTAACCTTGTCCCAGTTAAAAAACTGCTGACAGCCGCAGCTGAGGAGAGCTCTGTTTTCTTCATTAAGGCTTGTGCAAAGGTACTTTGCTTTGCTGGGTTCTTGCTCCTTTGTAACTCGTGGGCCTCGGGGCGAGCCCGTCCCAGTGCCGTTGCTGGTGGTGCCCAGGCACTTTGCGTGAGACTGATCTTCAGCGAGAAGTCAGGCATCTCCAGCCTTGTCAGGGCAATGTGAAATAAAACATCCAGGTCCTGAAGGGAGATGATAAAAGGGGACAATGTGACTAAAGGCATAAAGAGAGATGAGCAGATGTGTTCCTCTTGCCAGCTCCATTAAAATGATCACAATGTGCCCTTTGGGCTTTTGAATCTGAAAGGAAAGGCGGTGGTAGGAGTTTTGCCTGCAGGAGTTGTCCTGGCAGTAGATCAGCATCATCTCTGCAGAGTCACCGATGGCAATTTTGAATTTAAAGGACTAGGTGTTGCTGCAGTCTGCCCTGGCGCTGACTGTGCTTACCCATGGCAGCAAGAGGAGAATTAAGTGGTGATAGGAGACAAACTCAATTTCTGCTTGGAAATTGCAGCTCCACCACCTTCAGGGTGGGATCTACTGTTGGGATGGCAGAGCAGGGGTGATGTTGATGGGTTGGCTTAGCAAGTTCAAGTGTAAGAACAGAGGGGTTGGGTCAAAAGTGACTTCATGTCGACTTTGGCCTCCTCACAGTCTCTTGTCATGGAGACCCTTATCCCAGCTGCAAACCTCTGGAAGTTGTTTCTCATTTCCCTGTAGGAGGATGCACAGTGCTCTTTGAATGTGGTTGTGTGCTGAAGGCACGTCTCAGCCTGTCCCTGCAGTGGGGATAACAGTTCTTACACCAGCTCAGTGCCATTTCACAGTAGGACTAGTGATGGGGTTAATTTTGTGGGCTTTTCCTTCCCACCCTGTTGCTCCTTAATGCCATAGTGGCCTCAAAGAGCCCTGGCACAACTCAGGCTGCTTCACGCTGCCCACGCTGTCACCTTCTCATGTGCTGATGCTTCATGGGACAGGCAACTCACAAATCTCTGTTTCCTCAGGTGATGAAGACCTACCACATGTATCATGCAGAAAGCATCAGTGCTGAGAGCAAGCTGAAGGAGGCGGAGAAGCAAGAGGAAAAGCAGTTCAACAAGTCAGGGGACATCAGCGTGAACCTTCTGCGGCACGAGGACCGGCCTCAGCGGCGGAGCTCTGTCAAGAAGATTGAGAAGATGAAGGAGAAGGTGGGTGAGAGGGAAGGATGGGGCAGCCAGGCTGAGGGCAGGAGGGTTTGGCTCCACTAGCGAGGATTTGACCCAAAGACGAGCTGGCACTGCTCAGCAAGAAATGGGGATGGGAGACATGGGGCCATGCAGCCTTGGAGGGGGTGGTGGACCCGCACATGACCACGGTGACACCTTCCAGGCTGGCTCTGGAGTGAGATTGGCTGGAGGGGCCTCAGAGAATGACGGCTCCGAGAGCACATGGCAGAGGTGGGTGGTGGGAGATGCTCAGTCACCAGCTTCCTGGGCTGGGACCCCTGGGTCTCACCAGGGGCTTCACCATTCCCCAGTTGAGCCCCAAGAGGCCACGCTGAACACTGAGGAGGACAGTGACCGGTGTGTCAGGCTTGGCACGGCCATGCTTCCTGACCGAGACACGGGACCCTGCTATGGGGGGCTGTGGCTTGTTCAGGACTTATAAACAAACCAAAAAGAAACAAAGCAAAAAAGCCCGCAAACCACACTTCTAACAATGAGCAAAAGCTGTCCCAGGGTTCCTTCAGTCAGGGACTCGTGGCAAGCAAACAAACTGTTGGATATAGAACAGAACAGTGTTTCTTCCTCTGCAGACTGGGCGTTGAAGTGCAGCATTTAGTGGCTTTGCTAGTCAAAACATTTACCTCCATTCTGGCTTCAGCAAATTCCCCCAAATCTCAGGATCTCCAAAACTGTAATTTTTCTGTTAATTTTGAAGAAAAAGCAATAGCCTTCCTCAGCTGGGACACATTTGCTCGCATGTTGACCCAGCACTGGGACATTGTCTAGCAGTGTTCTTCTTTGAAGGGTTAATCTTTTGTGCTAAAAGACTAGTGATCTGCCCGAGCCAGCGCCCCAGATCCGAGCACATCTGCTTTCCTACAGACCCTGGAATTCCAGGTCCTGTTCTGAATTTTGTAGCTTGGGCCTCTGGGCCAGATTCTGCTTTGATACAGCTGCATAAATCTGGAGCGAGTCCAAATGTATGTCAGCACACACGAGAGGAAGATTTGGCCCTCTAATTGTGACTGATGCCAAAACCCCCACGAATGCTCCGATAAGGGGAGCAGCTGTGCTCGGGATGCGCTGGGTACACGGGAGCAGAACGCGCTCGTTGTGCGCTGGCTGACAGCACCGGGGATGCTCAGGTGTGATCTCCTCCGTCCTGGCAAGGGTGCCTGTTTTCATACCCGATACCAAATTTTATTAATTAACATGTCACACCCAGTTTGCAGGGTGCTGTGGGGCCCTGCAGCAAGAGAAGCTGTGAAAGCAGCATCCTGTTTGTGCTCTGACACCCCGTTCTGCTTTTTCAGAGGCAAGCCAAATATTCTGAAAACAAGCTGAAGTGTACTAAAGCCAGGAACGACTACCTGCTGAACCTGGCAGCCACCAACGCAGCTGTCAGTAAATACTACATCCACGACGTCTCCGACCTCATTGATGTAAGTGCTTCCCCTCCGCACGCATCCTGCCTGTTTTCTGCTGATGAGTGCACAGCTACGTCTTAAGCATGGTTTGGTCCTTAAATGTGCTTCCGTGTAATGAAGGGATATTTGCTGGGGCTTTAAAATACGCTTAACTGGGGCCTGAAAATGTGCTGTAAATTTGGATTATTTTGTTTTTCCCCCTGTGGTGGTTTCTTTCCTCCCAGCTGCACACAGGCATTTGACTTTCCCTCCAGTTGATGTAGGTATAGAGCAGAGCTAGAGCTGCTGTTATGTGGGAGTCATAGAGGCACAGACTGGTTGGGAGGGACCTTTAAAGATCATCTAGTCCAACCCCCCTGCCATGAGCAGGGACATCTTTCACTGGATCAGGTTGCTGAAAGCCCCGTCCAGCCTGGCCTTGGACACCTCCAGTGGTGGGGCATCCACAGCTTCTCTGGGTAACACTGAGTCAGCCTCCTCTCAACTTTGTGGTGGCCACATGATCACATAACAAAGCAATTGATTCATATTTATGCTACATACAAACTTCTTTCATCAGTGTCTGGGAAAAAAGCTGGAGATTTTCATTATAACCGCAGGGTATGAACCAGCCTGAACCAAACACTTTCCTCAGCGCATAAGCAGGGGAGTCTGGGTGGAACTGCGTGGTTCAGGCACGTCTCATATACAGTTACAAACTGGAAATGGCTTGAAAGGTTTCTGCAGCTTTCATGCTGTATCACGAGCACGCTGAGGTCTGGTTGTCAGTGTATGTTGGCTCTGGCTTCAGAACTGTGCAGATGTGGTACTTTCCTCCATGGTAAAGCGACAGCTTCATCTGCTGTGGCTCCCACAAAGCTGGAGCTTCTCAAAGACCAGAGCCTTTGCAGGAGAATTTGCTTTAGGGCAATCCAGGTGAGCCTGCCTCTCCTCCTGGCCCATTGGTTAGTCTGCATGTGAAGATCAGATACATCCTTGGTTTTGTTGTTGGAGCAGAAGATTTTTTTCTTTCCGCTACGTGCATCTGCCATTGCTGTCGGTGTGAGCAGGCGCGTGCCCTCCTCAGCTGTGGTGGCAGTTGGGCACACACAGGTGGTTGAGCCCACGTGGAAGTGCTCTCCTGGCCCGGGACATGCTTGCTGAGTTGGATCTAAAGTGCTCATGGCACGAAATAGCCTCAGGGCAGGAACTGCTGCAGGCAGGTTTCATAGTGATGGTAGGAACTGAACGTGTATCAGTGACTCCTGCAGCTGCTTTTAATGATTCCAGAGAAGGGGTTTCCGTTTCTTCCTTTAGCAGACACCTTCATAGTGGTGCAGATTGCGTGATGCAGAGCTCCTTCCTGCTAGAGTTGCTTCAATGAGCGCATAACTAACTGAGCTCTAAGCACGGTGATAGTCTGCTGGCTTCATCATTGCCTAAATGTATAACTTAAAAATATGCTGGAGTGTTTATCTCCTTTACTAACCCACTAACATATATTTATTCTTCTAAGCATTAATTAAAGTAAGTCTGATGCATAAACCCCTGATGATTTCAAGATTTTGAGCTATGATAAAATATTCTTAGCATGTCCTTTTTGTTCTCTTTATTATTTAAGATATATTTAACCATATTAAAAAAACTAACGACTCGATCATGGAGGCATTTGAATGGCAAGGTATGACAGTGCCTGGATTTATCTGTGGGCATTGTTTATATTTTCTCTCTCATTTATTTTTTAAGTAAGAATGACTTATTTTCATGGAGTTTTCTGGACTTTGATTTCCTGAAGAGTTGCTGAGTTCCATTTTAGTTCTGACTGTTTATATTATTCCTCACAACTTTTTTCCTTGCTGACACTTCCACTGGAGTCAGCAGATGGCTTTTCTTCCACACTTCAGGAATCCCTTCAGGGGACTTTAACTAAAGCATCTTCAACTCTGTGCAGCTGAATTCCCCTAATTGTATATTCTGTTCACCAAAGAAAACAAAATATCGGATGTGTGAGCCGCACACAGGTGTCCTAATTTTAAATCCCCAAAGGAAGAGCATTTTATTTGAACAGTTTTGTACAAATGCGATGTATTTTGCAAGGAGGGTTTCAGCACACTCTAGAAGGGGATCCCATTCACTGTATCCCACCAGTACTGAAAGTGGTTGAAAGAAGAGATGGCCATGGGAGCCAGCAGCGCTGGGCTTCCTGTAGGTGTGTGATCTGTGTAAAGGGAAATGAAGAAAATGGATATTTTTAGATGTAGTTTTAAAGTTAGTGTTTTAATCTCAGTACGTTTAATAAGAAGACAGCGCCTTTCACTCAGGAGTAACAGTGGTGTTTGCAAGGACCAGGTCTGTACCATGGCAGGACGTGGGGCCTCCACCCCTTGGGCAGCCCCGTCATTTCATGGGACACGGCAGAGCGGCTCTGAGCACAGAAGGTGGATTTTATTCTTGGTCAAGAGCCAGCAGAGCCCTTGGCTGAGCAGCCTGGGCGGGGAGCTGTGGCTGACGGGGCAGGGGGTCTGCAGGAGGAGTGAGTGCAGAGGGGTTCGTGGTGGGAACAGAGCTGTGGAGTAGCTCAAAACCTGGCTGGCCATGGTTTGGTAGGATCCTAGCAGTGTCCATGGATTGCAGCTGTGCAAATTCTCCTCCACCCTGCGTCGC
>NW_010338650.1:0-455 GCF_000700745.2 Antrostomus carolinensis
AGCCTCCATCTCCTGGTTGGTCCTGACCTTCTCCACATGGGACTGAATAACAATTACACAGGGGTAGGAGGCTCTCCTGAGAGCGAGCTAATTTCTACAAAGGTGGATATGAACTTGGAGAGAGCCCCCCACTGCCTCCCCCTCTCCGCTCTGTCTGCTGGTGCGTGGGCCGTTCGCAGCAAGGAAAGCACGTGCAGAGGCAGGGACAACTCTGCTGACCACGATATAACCTCCACAAACAGCCCTGGATCTGGGACACACAACATGTACCCGGGGAACACAAAAGCAAACAGCAACTCCCAGTGCCCAGCACAGCTTTCAGCCAGAGATCTCCACTCACCAATTAGATTTCCTCCACCGATTTGTACGGGGAAAGACGGAGAGGAAATGCCAGATGCTGTTGGGTACGCAGAACAGATTCGATGCGTGTGTTTAAAGCACTAATAACTCCCTTC
>NW_010338650.1:471-4753 GCF_000700745.2 Antrostomus carolinensis
TTAATCCCTCCTTGCATCAGTAATCAGAGAGAGGAGCAGATGGTGCCAAAAATACAGTAATATGCCCATTAAAACAACCTCATAGCTGATGAGTTAGCACCAGAGCAGCAAACACCTTTCTGAGAGCCCCGCTCCCGCAGCCAATGGTGCCTCACCCATGAGGCTGAGGAAATGAGAGCTTGCTCGGAACGACCTCGCTACGTTTCAACAGTCAGGCCACAGCTCTCGCCCATAAACTCTTTGCTAGCAGACGTGCTCACCAAGATTTGTCCTCCAGGCACATCCACACAAGGTGCGTGTCCCGTTCTCCCCCTCACTGACACTGGCCTTTGCCCAGATGGTCTCCGTGTCTCCCAGCCGAGCAGTGAGCGTCTCCAGCACCGCTGCTGGCAATTCCACACTCCATTTGTCTCTCAAGAGGAACAAGCAGATGGACAAGAGGCTTTCTAATGATAGATTTATCTTCTACAATTCCCAGTGTAAGGTCTGTACATAAGCAACCCCCTTTCAAACAGATTCATTAATTTCTCAGTGGATTTGCAAGTTTTTGTCCTACTACATCTGTCCAGGAATTCTATTCTTCTACATGGGCCATCTAAGCAGTTTGCTGCAAGTTTTCTATGGCATTCATAAAGAAAATGATGATCCGAGGGCTGGAGCACCTCTCCTATGAAGACAGGCTGAAAGAGTTGGGGCTGTTCAGCCTGGAAAAGAGAAGGCTCCAGGGAGATATTATAGCTGCCTTCCAATACCTGAAGGGGCTACAAGAAAGCTGGGGAAGGACTTTTCATAAGGGTAGTTAATGACAGAACAAGGGGAAATGGGTTTAAGCTGAAAGAGGGGAGGTTTAGATTGGATATTAGGAAGAAGTTCTTCACTGTGAGGGTGGTCAGTCACTGTCCCAGGTTGCCCAGAGAAGCTGTGGCTGCTCCTCCCTGGAAGTGTTCAAGGCCAGGCTGGATGAGGCTTTGAGCAACCTGGTCTAGTGGAAGGTGTCCCTGCTGCTGGCAGGGGGGTTGGAACTGGATGAGCTTTAAGGTCCCTTCCAACCCAAACCAGCCTGTGATTCTATGATTCTAAAACCAGAGGTGTCAGCAGTCACTATATGGCTGATCTTGCAACCTTGCATGGCCAGCCTGTCTGTTCCTGGTCACAAAGTATAAAGATATTTAAATCACACCACCCATCTTGGCTGCGAAGGATGTAGGAATCAGCAACGACCAGGGGTGAAAACACTTCTACTATTCAAGGTCTTCATTTACAGTGGGAGTGCTGCCATCTCCTAAACCACTATTTGAAAAGCAACATCCTACAGTGCAGGTAACAGCCTGCATTCTTCTTTTTCTTTCTCTGCCCTCATAAATCTTCCCAGCAAAATTTCCATCCATATAGATGTGCTCCCACAAACATTTATGCCCAGTCACACTTATGCCAAGCAGCGTTTCTTAACAGAAAAGCACTGCATCCAAAATATTGCATCAACTTCAGCTCCATGCCTCTAGAAGGGTGAACATTTCTTTATCATTAATTAACTCTTTATATGACATGACATTTATTTCATTATCTCACTGAATGTCACCATCCAATTAGCTCATCCCCAAGGAATGGGACCTAATTAACCAAGGCAAGTAAACTGAACTTTAGCAACCTTCCTCTCCTGTAAATAAGTTGCTAGTTAGTAATTACTCAGCAATAACCACCCCATTAAAGCTTGCATAAAGACTCCTTCTCCCTTCCTTGGCTTTATTTTTAAAGAATTGCTAACTCATTTATTTCCATTTTGCTTCCTGCAATGTCTCAGAAATCTGAGGGTTAAAGCACGTTCCCTTCCAGCACCAGCTGGGTGGAAGTGGTCACACATAACAACACCTCTCCCTCCACTAACAGACATCACTTTGTTCCTGAGGCAATGGCTTTCCAGTGGCCAAAAGAAGAGAAGTGCTAGCCCAAATCTGAGTCTCTAACCCAGGTGATGCCCCATTCACCCGCTGGATACACTCCCAGCTACCTCACATCCCCATAAGCTGAGTTCAGCTGCAAGAGGTGGTTATTGCACAGAAAGCAGGAGGTTTCTTTTCAGCTCACTGTCTGTCCCTGAGAGTCTGATTTGGTTGAGCATGTTAGAAATCTGAAATATCAACCTGCAATATATGCACAAGTTTTAGCTTTTTCAGTAGCAAAGGACTCCTTTCACCCTCACTGAACAGCAGAAGGTCAGGAGAAGAGGTGTAGCTCACTGGGCTGCTCCGGGATGTAACTCCAGGCCACCCGGTACAACCACCCATGCAACTACAGAGGACAGAGGGACAATGAGTAACTCTGCCCAGGCTGATGCAATGCTCAGCCCTTCACTTGCAAACAGGTTATTTTCTTTGATATTTTTTTCCACAGGTAGCATGCTAGCAGCTATATTTTACACGGTACCTGATTTGAAACACAGAGATGAAGGGTCGTGAGATGAAAGAGAAGCATTAATCTCACATGTTGCCTCAGCATCACAATAAATTTCATCCCTTGATTGCTTTTGCTCTTGGCTGGAGGTCAGCATTTGCAGGAAGGAATTCTCTGAAAAAAGCCATTGTACTGGTAGGGGAGCACTGCCCAAACCTGCCTGGTAGTGCAAGGGTTTTCCCATGCTGCTGCAGGGACACTTGGGAGACATCCTAGAGGCTCTGGAGCAAACCTTCCACAAACTGAGGCTGCAAACCCCAAATTTCTCATTATTACATTTGGCTTTACAGGGAGCTGTTCTCTGAAGTGGCTTTGCCACGAGCTATCTGAAATGGGCTGCTGCAATACGCAGAGGCTCACACAGGGCATTGCTGAGCAGGCACAGCTCGGGCACAGCCACGGACAGGTCTCTGCTGGCTCCCCGGCTCTGAGCAATGGCTGAATGCTGCATCAGACTAGATATGAGGAAGAAATTTTTGCCAGTGAGGGTGGTGAAACCCTGGCACAGGTCACCCAGAGAAGTGGTAGAAGCCCCACCCGTGGAGATATTGCAGGTCAGGTTGGACGGGGCTCTGAGCAACCTGATCTGGTTGCAGATGTCCCTGCTCACTGCAGGGGGTTGGACTGGATGACCTTTAAAGGTCCTTTCCAACCCAAACCTTTCTATGATTCTATCTCTCCCCTCTTAGTGCAACACAAGGCATCCTGGAGCCACCATGGGCAGAAGAGTCTCATAAACACCTCAGCCTTCCTCACCCATGCCATGCTGAGCTCCCAGTTAATGGGATCCAGAATAGATCATCAAAGACCATTTAATATCTGCCTTAAAACCCTCCTCTCTATATGCAGAGATCTAAAGGAGCCCAAAGACACAAGATTGTTCTTAGCAGGTGTCAAGGAGCAACAAGAAGATCTGCCTAAACCCCTTGGAGGTCATCTTACACCTCAGAGATAAGCTGCTGGTGTGTAGCAAGACCAGGGCTCTGCTGCCCAGAGGAGCCATTGGGAGCGAGCACTGAAGGCAGCAGGATCAGTCCCCCGTGGCACAGCCTGTGATGGGGATCACTGGTTGCCTGGAGCACGGAAGTGTGTGGTGCCAGAGCAGGATCCATGGAAGACAGAAAGAAAAGACAGTGCTGCTATCTAGGAATGACTAACGAGCAAACAGTGCTCCTGGGCAGGGGTGCAAAGGGAGGAGGTACCAGTTCCCCTCCCAATTCCATTTCTTTACTATTATTTTGTTGTATATTTTCTCCTGGTGGGAAGCACAGTCATCCATGAAGATGCAAAGCACATGTATGATGGCTCCTAGCATCGCTGGGATGGCAGGGTCAGAGTGATCACAGCTCTACATATGTTATTTCCTTGTTCTTCGGCTTAATGGGGCGTTCCACTTTTTTTTTTTCTTTTTTTAATTTTATAAGACATGTTTCATTAAATCTGAATTATGGCAATTTGGGGAAAGAAATTAGCCCATTAAAATGGCAATGAAAACATCTTATAAAAAAGGCTGTCAACTGCCATTTCTGCTCTGCTGGGTGAGGAAATAAGGAGGAGAGAATCATCTCTGAGTGGGAACAGCACCTGGGGAAGCGGGACCTGTCTGCCAGGTGCCCTGGAACAGGAGCCCATGGTGAGGGGAGCTAAAGGGTTCCTGGAGACTGAAATTTTTCCATCAAAAGGCCTATTTCAGGTCTTTTAAAAGAGCTAAGAGAAAAGAGGAGTGTTGTCCTACACTCGTGTTTGGTCTCACTTCTTTCTGACCAGTTAGACAGCAAAAACAAGCGGGCAACTCCTGCTCGGATTTCCCTCCTGCAAAGCACCAGCAAGG
>NW_010338651.1:0-2157 GCF_000700745.2 Antrostomus carolinensis
GCTGGTTTGGGGGTGCCACGGGTGTGGGTGCCCGCAGACCCCTGGGAGGTGCCGTTCGAGGAGATCCTGGACCTGCAGTGGGTGGGCAGCGGGGCGCAGGGCGCCGTCTTCCTGGGCCGCTTCCACGGCGAGGAGGTGGCTGTGAAGAAGGTGAGGGACCTCAAGGAGACCGACATCAAGCACCTGCGCAAGCTCAAGCACCCCAACATCATCACCTTCAAGTGAGCGTGGGTGCTGCTGGCACCGGCGTGGGGCACGGGCGTGGTGTGGGACACGGACCTGCTGTGGGCATGGGGACACCGTGGGCACGTGGCGTGGATGTGGCATGGAGCATGGTCATGGAGTGTGGATGAGGCACGGACCAGCCATGGTCATGGGGAAAACCGTGGGCACAAGGCATGGACGTGGCATGGGGCATGGACATGCTGTGGGCATGGAACATGGACATGGCACGTCATATGGACATGGAATGGGATGTGAAACATGGACTTCACACGGGGCATGGACATGGCATTGGGTATGGACATACTATGGACACGGCATGGGCCATGGAGAACACCATGGACACAGCACAGGCATGGGCATGGTATGGAGCATGGTCATGCTATAGGCATGGAACATGGAGATGACATGGGCATGGGGCATGGACATGGTATGGGTTGTGAACATGGCATGGGCATGGGGCATAGACGTGGACATGCCATGGGCATGAGGGATGGAGGCATGGGCATGAACACAGCATGGGCCATGGGCATGGCATGAGCAAGCCATGGGCATGGGGCATGTGGAACAGCATGGCCAGAGGGCAGGGACATGGCATGGGCATGGAGGACACCATGGACAGAAGGCATGGACATGTTATGATCATGAGCATGAACACAGCATGAGGCATGGATGTGCCATGAGCAAGTCATGGTCATGGGGAACACCATGAGCACAGGGCATGGACATGGGATGGGCATGAACATCAACATGGCATGGGCATGGACACACCATGGACACGTCATGGACATGGGCCACCAACAAGGCACGTGCATGAGGAACACCAGCATGGCATGGACCTGGGTGGGCAGGACACGGCATGGGCACGGGGGACCCTGACATGTCCCAGGTGTGGCACAGGGGATGGCCACCCAGGGGACAGGCCAGGCACTCGGGGCAGGGTGATGTGGGTGCAGAAGATGGGTGCCCATGGTGGGGATGGGTGCTCTGAATGCTAACGAGGTGGCTTGGGTGCAGATGGGTGCTGATGGGTGCTGACAGGTACCAGAGTGCAGATGGGTGCCCTGGAGAAGCTGGGTGTTGTGGCAAGGTTGGGTGTCCTGGAGAAGCTGGGTGCTGCTGGTTGCCCTGGAGAAGTTGGGTGTCCTGGAGAAGTTGGGTTCCCTGGAGAAGTTGGGTGTCCTGGAGAAGCTGGGTGCAGCTGGGTGCCCCCCTGGCCGGGCGGTGGGTGCTGAGGGTGCCACTGTGCCCGCAGGGGTGTGTGCACCCAGGCACCCTGCTACTGCATCATCATGGAGTTCTGCGCCCAGGGGCAGCTCTACGAGGTCCTACGCGCCGGGCGCAAGGTCACCCCGTCCCTCCTCGTCGACTGGTCCATGGGCATCGCCGGCGGCATGAACTACCTGCACCTCCACAAGATCATCCACCGAGACCTCAAGTCACCCAAGTGAGCAGGGACAGGGGACCGGGGAGCACCCATGGGTGAGGGGTTGGGTGTCCCAGGTGGTGGCACGGTCCTGATGGTGCTGTGCCCCTGGTGGGGATGGGCACGTGCCAGCTGCATGATGGTGCTGTGCCCATGGTGGTGCATTGTCCTCAGTGGCTGCATGCTGGTGACAGTTGCATGTCCGTGGTGGTGACATGCCCATGGTGGTGACATGCCTGTGGTAGTGCAGTGACCATGGTGGTGCCTTGTCCATGGTAGTGACATGTCCATGGTGCTGGCATACCCATAGCAAGGCAGTGACCATGGTGGTACCATGCCTGTGACAGTGACACGTCCATGGCCATGCTGTGCCCATGGTGATGCAGTGCCCATGGAAGTTGCATGCCCATGGCAGAGCCATGTCTATGGTGGCTGCATGTCCATGGCAGTGACATGTCCATGACAGTTGTATGTCCATGGCAGCACCATACCCATGGTGGGTTCATGCC
>NW_010338651.1:2511-3111 GCF_000700745.2 Antrostomus carolinensis
GGTGCTGTGCCCATGGTGGCGGTGATGTTGTGCCCATGGTGGTGACACGCCTACAACAGGACCCTGCTCATGGCAGTTGCATGCCCATGATGATGGTGCCATGTCCACATTGGTGCTGTGGTGGTGCTGTGTCCGTGATGGTGTTGTGCCCACGGTGGTGGGCATGGTGCCCACGCTCATGACTCGATGATGCTCGTAGCAGTTGCATGCCCATGACGGTGCCGTGCCCGTGTCATTGGTGTGTCATTGGCGTGGCGCTGGCGTGGCGTTGGCGTGGCGCTGAGCGGGTGCCCCCCCCAGCATGCTCATCACCTACGACGACGTGGTGAAGATCTCAGACTTCGGCACCTCCAAGGAGCTCATTGACAAGAGCACCAAGATGTCCTTCGCTGGCACCGTGGCCTGGATGGCACCCGAGGTCATCCGCAACGAGCCCGTCTCTGAGAAGGTTGACATCTGGTGAGGACACAGGGACATGGGAACCTCGGGGACAGCAGGAAGCTGTGGTGGCACTGGGCATACAGCAGCACGTGGAGGTTTGGAAGGCGACGGGGACACTGGGGGGCAGAGGAGGCACTTGGGGGGGACACCAGGGACACT
>NW_010338652.1:0-1303 GCF_000700745.2 Antrostomus carolinensis
GATACAATCGTATTTAGTGCCCAGCTTGGGGGCACGCGCTGCTCCCAGCCGCTGGAATTTTCCCTCCGGAAATGTGAGCAGCCATTCCCTGACAAGAGGAAATAAGTGCTTGGGTCACAACTTCACCTCACAACTGGAAAGTGGGGCTGGCAGAGCGGCGGGTGCCCAGAGAGGGCCCGTCCCTGGGGGACAAGGAGCAGGCAGCTCCCTCCTCCAGCCCCAGTGCCGCAGGAAGGACACAGGACGGAGAAGCGGCAGCACTGCCCAAGTGAGGCCTCGGGGGTGGTTTAGGTGTCCCCGCATGTGCAGGCTGGCCGATCAGGCGTTAAGGACACAGCCCATGGACGCCAAAGGATAAAGAGCCGTGCATGAGTTGCAGCCACGTCAGACTCCTCCTAGGGTTAAAGTGAGAAAATGTAGGCTAAAGGTCAGGGAGAGCTCCTTGGGAGGGAGATGTGCGGCGCATGGGGTCAAGGAAGCGGTGTAGGCTGGGACATGCAGCTGCGTCCAGCAGGCACAGCGGGAACCGCTGCTGTGGCGCCTGGCATTGCGCCAATGAAGCGGCCGGCGTGGCTTTACCGGGGCTCTTTGAACCCCACCGTGCCGTCAGCACTGTCGGTTTGCTCAGCTCTCAGGAGCTGTATGAATACATAAGGCTTTCAGCGTGTATAGAAAGCGAGTTTCTGCTCCTTGCGAGTGTAGAGAGAAACTTGGAAGTGTCTAGAAGTTTAACCTGAAAGAAAAAAACAGATGAGAAATCCTTTTTTTGTTCTTTATATAGTTCTTAGACTCATCATGTGATTGTCTTCAGCAGTCTGAATCACAGTTGGTTTAACGTTTGGCATTGACAGTAAGCGACCAAGGACTAAAAGCAAAGGGTGACTTTCCCAGCAAGACACACCATTTAGGAATCACACCGGGCTTCCCCTAAAGTTATTTATCTGCGGGGCTCACGCAGAGGCAGCCTGGCTTCCTACGAGAGAGGGAGCGAGCCGTACGCAAGCATTTCGAGAGAGTTTTATGCTTCAAAGTGTCACTCCCCCACGGAGGCTCTCCCACCGCCGCCGCATTGAGCCGTGCCGTGCCGTGCCTTGCCGTGCTGTGCCTGCCTCTTCCACTTCCTGCTGCAGAGCCAGTTCTGCCACTTACCTGGGAGAGGCAGGGAGGGTGTCGTAAAAGGAGGAAAAAACAAAACACCCGGCCAGTTGAGGAAGGAGACTGAGGCACGCCAAGAGAGCAACGGGGAGCGCAGGAGGCACGCCAGCCCTCTTGCTTTCCTCAGTCGGCTCAGCGCGAGCCTCCC
>NW_010338652.1:1324-1572 GCF_000700745.2 Antrostomus carolinensis
CAAGGTAAGAAGTGTTGGAGGTGCTGCCTATCTCGGTCCCTGTTTGTAATTACCTGTTGACCCACTTCTGGCTCTCGGTGGGGGTTTTTTCCCCTCAAATTGCTGTCTCGCTCCCTTTCCCCACCCCCCTCTTCTCATGCAATCATAGCCTGACTTTCACAGATGGTTACAACATGTTTCAGCCATTTCACTACAGTTTTGTTGGGTTTTTTTAGATCAGGAAGGTTTTGGGGTAGACACTGGAAACG
>NW_010338653.1:0-1923 GCF_000700745.2 Antrostomus carolinensis
CCTGGGGCAGGAGAGAGCTGGGTCAGGGGGACAGGGACACAGGGACAGGTGGCACCACCTGTGGGGCCAGGGCCACGCGTCGAGGGGAGCTGCTGGGGGATGAGCAGCACAAAGCAGGGCACTGGGAGTGTGGGAGGAGAAAAGGAGGCTGAGGGGAGACCTTGTGGCTCTGTGCAAGTCCCTTGGAGGAGGGTGGAGAGAGGTGGGGGTGGGTCTGTTCAACCAAGGACCAAGGGACAGGACAAGAGGAAATGGGCTCCAGTTGTGGCCAGGGCAGTTGAGATGGGATGTGAGGAAGAATTTCTTTGCTGCAAGGGTTCTGAGGCATTGGAAGGGGTTGCCCAGGGCAGTGGTGGAGTCCCCATCCCTGGAGGGATTGAAGAGTCGTGCAGACACAGTGCTGAGGGACATGGGTTAGTCATAGGGGACTGGTCAGTGTTGGGTTCATGGTGGGACTCCAGGAGCCCAAAGGGCTTTTCCCATCCAGGCAGCTCTGGGATCCTGTGATCCCTGCACAGCTCATGTGGAGCAAGAAGCTGCTGGTGCTCGACTGAGACCCAGTCAGCCACGAAGGTGAAAACAGAAGGATCGGTCTCAGAGGGCACGGAAGGCAACCAGCCCCCCACCAGCACGAGCCCCACAGTGGGGGGAATTTGCAGGGCAGAGTCAAGAGTCACAAACAAGGTCCCTACACCAAAGTGACCTCAGCAGTGTGGTCGGGGTGAGGTTTCAGAAGGACTTTTCATAAGGGCAGTTAATGACAAAACAAGGGGAAATGGGTTTAAGCTGCAAGAGGGGAGGTTTAGATGAGATATTAGGAAGAAGTTCTTCACTGTGAGGGTGGTCAGACACTGGAACAGGTTGCCCAAGGAAGCTGTGGCTGCTCCTCCCTGGAAGTGTTTGTGGCCAGGCTGGATGAGGCTTTGAGCAACCTGGTCTAGTGGAAGGTGTCCCTGCTGCTGGCAGGGGGGTTGGGACTGGATGAGCTTTAAGGTCCCTCCCAACCCAAACCAGTCTGGGGTTCTGTGATTCCAGGTTACCCCAGAACAGTACCAGAATCACCACGTTTGGGTGGGGATGGAACAGAACTGGGAGGAGTGGGGAGAAAGTAATTAGCAGTGGGTTGTTCATTTGGGGGGGAGTGGGGGTGGGACAGAGAAAGGGAGGTGTGAGGTCAGCAAGAAGGTGCAGACATGGGAAAATGGGGAGTGAGGTGTGGAATGAGGTGAAGAGGGGGGATCTCCCCAGGACAGGAACGCGGGTGGCAGCGGGGCTGGTCTGCAGACCTGAGCCCCTGGGGACCCTGAGGGGACCTCGAGGACACCCCATCCTGCTGGAGCTGGTGCCAGCCAGGGAGAGGAGGGGTGGGCTGAGACCCTCATGACAGGGAGGGGAGGCAGAGACTCACCTTCAGCGTGGCCAACCCCATCCAGATGTACCCGGTGTCGGTGAAGAGAGCCAGGCAGCGGTAGTTGAAGGACACGGCCATCTGCAGATAGGCACCGGCGGAGGGGCTCATGCCAGGGGGGGTCTGGGACAAGGGAAAGGAGAGGGTCACACCTGGGGGACACACTCTGGCATGGGATGTGCCACACGCCGGCATTGACGCTGTGTAAGGGGCTGGGGACTGGTCAGAGAGTCACAGAATGGGGTGGAAGGGACCTTTCAAAGTCACCTCGTCCAACCCCCCTGCAGTGACAGGGACATCTTCAACCAGGTCACTCAGAGCCCCAGCCAACCTGGCCTTGAATGTCTCCAGGGATGGGGCTTCTACCACCTCTCTGGCCAGCCTGGGCCAGGGTCTCACCAGCCTCAGTGTGAAAAAATCAAGAGTGGGGGTGTCCCTTCCCACCCTGCACCTACTCAACCCTCAGCCTTTGGCCCTGGCCAGGATGGGGCCACATGTCCCTGCTGTATGTGCCT
>NW_010338653.1:2374-3043 GCF_000700745.2 Antrostomus carolinensis
GGGGAACAGCGGGGGAGGGGGGAAGGACCTGCCAGTGAACAGGGGGGGTTGCAGACCCTGCTTCCTGCAGCCACCCACCACAGCTCACTCACCACCACGGAGCAGGAGGTGTTGTCCAGGAGGTAGAGGTCCTGTCCGACCGCCAGCAGCACGATGGTGACTCTGTCCTGGGACAGCACGGCCCAGCACGTGGGTGGCTTTGTCAGACCTGCCAGGTACCAGGGTCAGGTCCCTGCCCCCGGCCAGGGCAGGGGACAGCGGGGAGGGGACGCACCGGGGACCTCAGGCATCCTGCGCAGCTTCAGGTCATCGATGTTGGTGGCCAGGGAGAAGCGGTGTGCCCCGGTGAGGATGGCCACCCCGGTGCCGTACTCCGTGTGGAACACCTTGGCCTCCAGCACGTGGTTCTGCAGAACCTCCTGTGACACAGAGAGAGAGCTGGGCTGGGGCTGGGCACCGTGCTGCTGCTGCTGCTCTGGGGACAAAACCACCCCGGGGCCACTGCCCCAGCTCAGACTTTCTCCTGCAGTGAGGAGGGGATTGTTCTGGCCCCAGGGGCCACGGGCTCAGAGTCACAGAGTCCCAGCCTGGTGGGGTTGGCAGGGAGCTCAGGAGATCATCCAGTACAACCCCCCTGCCAAAGCAGGGTCCCTACACCAGGCTGCACAG
>NW_010338653.1:3254-3922 GCF_000700745.2 Antrostomus carolinensis
CCTCCAGTCCCAACCCCCCTGCCAGCAGCAGGGACACCTTCCACTAGACCAGGTTGCTCAAAGCCTCATCCAGCCTGGCCACAAACACTTCCAGGGAGGAGCAGCCACAGCTTCTCTGGCCAACCTGGGACACTGTCTCACCACCCTCACACCAAACAATTTCTTCCTAATATCTCATCTAAACCTCCCCTCTTTCAGCTTAAACCCATTTCCCCTTGTTCTGTCACTAACTGCCCTTTTGCCCCCACATTTCAGATATTTATGGACACTGATCAGATCCCTGGGTACATTGATCACATCCCTGGGAACAGACACTGACCAGATCCCTCCCGCAGGCAGGAAGCCCTGCAGAGGAGCTGGGAGAGCCCCAAGCTCCCCACTGTGCCCCACAGACACAGGGAAACCTTTCCTCAGGGAAACCTCCCAGCGTTTCCCATCTCCATGACACAACCCCCCCCTGGGGGCCCCGTCCCCTCCCTGCCCTGCCCCGCTCACGTTGCCCATGCTGAAGTGTCTCTTGAACTCGCAGAAGAGGTTGTAGATGAGAACGGTGCCGTCCTCCTGGATGCACAGCAGGTCCTCGCTGGCCGTCCAGCCCAGCTGCACCAGCTGCCCACTCTTCCACTGAGGGCAGGAGAGATGTGAGCACAGCACGGGGCTGCTCCCCT
>NW_010338654.1:0-560 GCF_000700745.2 Antrostomus carolinensis
AAGGTTTCTCCCCAGTTTGGATGCGTTGGTGACGGATCAACGACGATTTCTGGTTGAAACTCTTCCCGCAGTCACTGCACTTGTAAGGTTTCACCCCAGTATGGATGTGTAGGTGACCACTGAGACCTGAACGTTGATGGAAACTCTTCCCACAGTGGGGACACTGGTAGGGGGTCTCCCCAGTGTGGATACGTCGGTGGTTTCTCAAGGATGATCTCTCACAGAAGCTCTTCCCGCAGTCACCGCAGCGATACGGCTTCTCCCCGGTGTGGATGTGGAGGTGACTGATGAGGGACCAGCTTTGCTTGAAGCTCTTTCCACACTGGGTGCACTTGTAGGGCTTCTCCCCGGTGTGGATAAGTCGGTGGTGGATGAGGGATGAGTTCTGTTTGAATCTCTTCCCACACTGGGAGCACTGGTAGGGTTTCTCCCCAGTGTGGGTTCTCTGGTGGCAGATAAGGGCTGAGCGGAGCTTGAAGCTCTTCCCACACTTGGCACAAGCGTAAGGTCTCTGGTCAGTGTGAAGTTCCTGGTGCTTCACCAGCTCTGAGCTCTGCCCA
>NW_010338655.1:0-203 GCF_000700745.2 Antrostomus carolinensis
CCCCCCCTTCTCTTTCTGCCTTCACAATGGGGTCATCTGGCCCCATCCCCCTCCCAGGGACTCGGCTCCCGGTGCCCTCTGCCCTCCCAGTGCCTCTGATGTGCTGCTCGGGTGCTCCCTGGACACACGGGGTTCCAGCTCCCAGGGCTGGGGGGCTGTTTGCCTGCACCCCCCTCTTCATTTTTAATGTTTCATCCCCCCAC
>NW_010338655.1:377-614 GCF_000700745.2 Antrostomus carolinensis
AGGGATCACAACCCTGAGTCACGGCCGCTGGCATCTTCAAAAGCATCTTCAAAAGCTCCCACTGGGCAAACGCTGAAGAGCAATTTGATGTTTCACCCCAGGGAGCCCTTTGATGCTCCCCCCACCTCTGCTAAGGGGATGAGAAATGGGGTCCCCTCCCCTTCGGCCAGCTGCAGCAAAGGGACCCCGCTTCAAAGGTGACTTCACACCAGCAGCACAGTCAGCGATGGAGCAACA
>NW_010338655.1:787-2589 GCF_000700745.2 Antrostomus carolinensis
TCAGAGGGGCAGGAGGCAGCGAGGTCCCCCTGATGATTCGGTTCAGGCCATTTGGCAGGTTGGGATGGATCCTGCTGCTCTGCTCCCCGGCTGTCAGCAGCCTCCATCCCTCCTGGGTCTGAGCTGGCCCCACTGAGGAGAGAAAAACGAGGGGTGCAGAGCTTGCACAGTCCTCCTGCCACGGCTAGAGAGCTGTGAGCACCTCGGCTGCCCGAGTGTGACTATCTTGGCACATTCAGACCAGCTGCTTCCATATAATCCCCAAACACCGTGACCGGAGCGGTGCGGCTCAGCTCCCACGCGCCTCCAGCCAGATTCCCCGCAGCTCCCTGGGCAGAAGCAGGTTAGAAAAATCCTGCCAGGCTCAGGAAGGTGACCAAGGAGCCAGCAGGATGGTTGCAGAAGTCCAGATCTTTGCACACTGGGCTGAGAACATTCCTGGGGTGGTTTTGTATCTTCATCTCATGCTCCAGCACCAGATGGGTGCAGGATGAACCCCTTGGAGGCTCCTTGCCATTCCCCCCCAGAGCCAAAGGGGTGTCTGGTGTTAATGGAGCTGCAGGAGAAGGATGGTTTGGATGAAGGAGCCGAGCAGGAGAGGATCCAGGTGGTGTTTTGTAAGATGGCTGAGCTGTTAAATCCCCGAGACTTGTACACAACCTAATTTTAAGGCTGATCTCCTTCCCCCACCGCGCAGCTTTGGCCTCTGGATCTCAGCTGTAACGGAAAATGGGCTGCTGCATTTGCAATCCCTCCAGCACGCAGAGGCCCAGCTTCCCTGGCTCCCAGTTCAGGCAGCAGTATCCTGCTGGGATTGGGGAAAATGAGGCCGGCTCTTTGCATCCCCCTCTGCTCTCCGCTCCTCCCGGCTCCAGCACACATGTCCCCTCCCCAACAGCTTGCAAGGAAATGGAAGATGGGGGGGGAAAAGGAGCTGGGAGGTCAGTGAAAAAATAAAAATAAAAAAAGAAAATCTGAGATATCAGAGACTTGAGGGAAAGGGAATGAATGAAAGAGGGAGCTTATCTTCTAAAAAAGCATCCTCCTCCCCAGAGCGCTCAGCTCCCCCCTGCCCAGGGCTCTGCTGAGCAGGCAAAGGTTTAGGGACCAGCAAAGGGCAAGAGCAGACAGAGCCCCTTCTCCCCCCAAACATCACCAAGACCCTGGGCAGGTCCCCAACTTCCAGACCAGGCACTGAAGTCTGCAAACACTTCCTGAGCTGTGGCAAACTGGGTCCCCCTGCCCCCAAAAACCCCCTTCCCAACAACAGCTCTGAACACAGGGCTGGGAGTTTTGCTCCGGAGCAGAGCAAAGGGGTAAATTCATAAAGCAAAAGGTGTGGGAGCATCAGGGTTCAACTCCTGTGGGGCAGGAGTGGGGCTGGAGCTCAGTGGGACAGTGGGGACACCAACCCAGCTGACAGCTGGAAGGAGGAAAACCTTGATGGCACTTGGAGACATCCACAGAAATAAGTTTATTTATTTCCCCTACCGTCAGGATTATGAAACCACAGAAGCAGAGTTTAAATATTTACAAAGTAATCCAGTGCCCCACAGAGATCAAGAGAACAAAGGACGCGGGTATGGAGGGCTCATCCTCGGCGGAGAGCAACGGCAACACCACGGAGCTCTGCAGCACAAGCACATGCACAGAGACACGGAGAGGAGCACAAAACCCGCAGCGGGAAGGCGAAGGACGGGGAGAACCTTCAGCGAGGTGGGTCAAAGGGCACTGGGAAGAAGCTGGTGGTGAGATGAAGGAAGCTGCACGGAGAGGACATTCCTTACCCACCCACCCACCCA
>NW_010338656.1:0-2440 GCF_000700745.2 Antrostomus carolinensis
CACACACACACACACACATATATATATATAGTTATCATTATTATTATTATTTTACTTTAATTATTAAATAGTTCTAATCTCAACCTACAAGTCTCCTCGCCTTCACTCCTCCCGTTCTCTCCCTGATTCCCTGGGGACAGGGGAGGGGCTGTGAGTGGCTGTGTCTTGTTTGGCTGCCAGCTAAGTTAAACCGTCACAAGCTCATCACTTGCCCTGGAATAACAGGTCTGAACTACTCCAATCCTCAAGGGGTTTTGGGTATTTGGTTTGATTTTTATTTTATTTTTTTTTTTTTTTTAGAACCCACATTATAAATAACATTTAAGGGTTACAATTTATCAGCTAAAAGTACAGTTTCAGGTTCCCAGTAACTCGCCACATTGTCCCAGCACAGATGCAAAACTCCACTACCATATTATTTAGACACTCATGTCCCCTAGAAATGTAAAGCAGAGCTCCCAGAGCTTCCCTATGCCACCCATGAGGCTACTCCAGGTGTCTGCTCTTGCAAAAGGGATGCTATTATACTCTTTCTCCTCCTTGAGATATGCTTTCATAACTGTTTACATTTATCCATCACTCTTATGGATGTCTTTACTTAACATTCTGATTTGGGTTTTGGAGTTGCTAATTGCTTTTGCTTTATAAATATAAGAGGCTTATCGGACTGGAGGATGACAATGCTCAGCCTAATGGATCTAATGGATCCATATATGATAACAAATCTATCACTTAATTGAAGAAGACTTGCTAGTTTAAATGCAGGAACCAAATGGAAAGTAGACTGGTAACATTGATAAGAAGGTGACAAAGCAGAAAAGACAAGAGGACCTCATAGCAAAGTAAAAAAGGGCTATGATTCTTCCCTAAATGCTACAGTCACAATACCAAAACAGGTGATTGCCTGAATGATAAAATAGATCTTATCAATAGATTTACAAAATTTCACAGAGAAGGCTGAAAAGATTTGAAGAAGGTTGTGTCTAGTGAGGAGGGAAATGGGAAAAGGAGCTGAAAGATAACAACAGATATTTAAAGAAAAAAACCTTGCTGCCTAATGTGTCTGTGTTTGGAAAAAGTAACATATAGATTAAAAAACATATATACAAATATATATCTTCTAAAAAAATAGCATTTTTCTTGAAGAAAATTCATGAAGAATAAATGCAAATTAAAACAAACTACACCAAAACAAAATCTCTACCAAGTTTTCCAGTAAGTTCTGTTTTTCAGATTTCTTGAAGAATTATTTCTATTTACTTCAATATTTTTCTATTAAATTGAAAAAAATATTCTTGCCATAATACCTAGAAATTTGTGAAAAATCGATGCAGTTGGGTTTTATTTGTTTTGGTTTTTTTTTTTTAAAGAAAAAACCTCCCAAGTACCACAAAACACTTTAAATTTTGTTAAATTGTGTTTAATCTCAGTATAAATTATTTTATTATTATCTGCTACAGGGAGTAAATTTTATTACTTTGAGCAAGTCTGCCTTAAGGCAGGGAAGTTAATAATAATAGAATACTGATTTTTTTTTTTTTTTTTTTGTGAACCATTAAAAATGCATGTAGCATTTACATTCTACTTGGCACGTGATTAGAAAGGAGAGAAACCCAGAGGATTACTGTGGGACTATTGCAACAGTCTTACATTTCCATTAAAGTGCTGAGCAAGAACGAGTCTCTTGCTTCCCCAGCAGGAAGCATTCCCAGAACATAACGTTGCGACTCGTGCTGCTTCCTTACGGTTTGTTCTCTTAGAATAATTCTTTAGGCTTCAGCTTTTCTCGAAATGGTCAAGAATATGCTTGATAGGTAAAGGCGGGACAGAAACGTGTCGTCTTTGTGTCTGTGTGCGTGTGTAGCGAGGAAAAAAAAAACCCAAACCAACACACATAAACCTGTTGCCGTTTTAATCCACACGAAGGAAATACAACGTTACATTTTAAAAAGGAAAGAAAAAAAAAAACAAAACACGCGGCTTGAGCGTTTCCTTCCCCTTCTCTTTCCAGCAACACGTAGAGGGATTTAATAACGGAAAGAAGCTGAAGAGGACAGGGATGGCAGAGATTATTAAAATACAGCTGAGAGGTCTCTCTGCAGCCAAATACTGATAACTAAAAGATTAAAGAGGAACACGTGAATCCTCCAAAGCAAAGGCAGAGCAGGGCTGGGGCTGGGCGGTACCGGACAGCGCGGCCCCAGATTGGTCGGATTTTGCCGCAGACCCGCGGGCAGCGGGGGCTGAAGAGGACAGGGATGGCAGAGATTATTAAAATACAGCTGAGAGGTCTCTCTGCAGGCAAATACTGATAACTAAAAGATTAAAGAGGAACACGTGAATCCTCCAAAGCAAAGGCAGAGCAGGGCTGGGGCTGGGCGGTACCGGACAGCGCGGCCCCAGATTGGTCGGATTTTGCCGCAGACCCGCGGGCAGCGGG
>NW_010338657.1:0-271 GCF_000700745.2 Antrostomus carolinensis
GTGGGGTGGTGGCCACCAAAGCTGCACTGTGGGCTTTGCTCGGAATATCCTGGAGTGTGTTGCTTTCCTGGGAGCCTGCCCCTTTCCCGTGCAGGCAGCAATATGATAAATACATCAAAATAATTGACTTTTCAGCCCAGCAACTTGGTGCCTGGTTAGAAGGAGCAGGATGAGACCTGTTTGTGCAGAGCCCCCTTTGCATGACCATTGGGGTGTTGTTTTGGGAGCAGTGGGGTCTGTGTTGCTTGAGGGGTGGGTGGCTGGGGGCTCT
>NW_010338657.1:362-7604 GCF_000700745.2 Antrostomus carolinensis
CCACAGTCCCATCCGTTTACCCCCTTCTGCATCAGCAAACTGGTAACTTTTGATTTTGTTTGTGTTTTGGTGTCTGTCTGGGGCTGGCATCGCCGTGCTGCTGCCTGCAGCGGGGTTTGCTGGAGCCTGGGCTGGGGCTGTGATGAGCACATGGGGGGGTGGTGTGTGCTGGGTCTGGCTGCAGCACTCGGAGGAGGTGCTGGTGGGGCTCTGAGCCTGGTCCTGCTGGATGCCATCCAGATATGGGGTGGGACACTTACCCACGGGTTGTAAGGTGAAGAAAATAGTGTGTTACTCACCGTGCTGGAGCATGGCAGGGTCAGCCCTGGCTCCTGACCCCCCAAGTCCCACACACTCACATCCTCCCAGTGCTGTGGGAATCCCAGACTGGTTTGGGTTGGAAAGGACCTTAAAGATCATCCAGTTCCAACCCCCCTGCTGTGGACAGGGTTGCCCACCACTAGACCAGGCTGCTCAGGGCCCCATCCAACCTGGCCTTGAATGCTGCCAGGGATGGGGCAGGGAAGAGGGTTTGGATGCAGAACGTTTCCTTTCGTGTGGGCTGTGGCTGTGTCCCCTCACCCAAAACTCCTGGGAGCTGTGGGTGGGCTGAGTGGGTGTCCCCTGGCCAGAGCTCGCCTGCCCAGGCTCGTTGTGGGCAGCGGGTCCTGCGAAGGAGCTCGGCTGGGGGGTTATTTTTGTGCCGGGGCAGCACAGGAAGCCCCTCCCGGGGAGGAGAGCATCCACCCCGCAGCAGAAACTTCCTCCGCTGCGATATTTTTAGTGAAACACAAAGCGAGTGGAAGGGAGCGGGAGGCAGGAGGCAGATTAGCATCAGGAGGGGCTGCACCCTGCCAAGAGCCTTTGTTCCTGGGGCCACACACTCCCAAGGGGCACCTGATCCTGCAAGGGGACAGTGGGGCCACCCCTGGGACCTGCCACCTCCCTGCCAGGGGGACAGTGTTTGTGTCCCAGCCCATTGCCCAGCTGCGGAGCGGTGACACTGCTGACACCAGGAGATGCTGCGTGTGGTCCAGCCGGTGACGTTCCCTTCTGCATCCTTGAGGAACCAAGAGCTTTTTCCTCAAACTGATTTGAAAACTGCTGTTCTATGGGAGCTGTTCAAAATGCTCCAGCGCAGCCAGTCCCAGCCCCTCTGCTCGCAGGGATGCGCTCGAGCAGCTTTAATAACGGCCCCACTTATGAGTGGGCTCCTCGCCAGCTGGTTATTGGTTCTGTTCAATAGTAAAAATTATTAAATAGTTTCAAAGAAATTAAAAATCTGGCAGAATCAAGGCTTTCTGCATGTGCCCTGGCAGCTGCCTGGAGCCTCTGCTGTGACTTTGCTCCATCCCATGGAGTTTCTCTGGGTTGGTTGAGCTCGTGGTCCTGTTGTGGTGGAGGAAACCTTAAAACAATTTTTTTGTTGTTGTTGTTTGCATTCTCTATTTATTCCCAAGATCTAAATGAGTTGGGGAGGAGAGGGCACACTGTGTGTTTCCAGCTCCCTTTATCCAGGACAGTCCTGGATAACAGTTATGGCATTGCTCATGGGGAGTGGAAGCACATGGAGCAGTGATGCTGTGGGATGCTGACTTACAGTGTGTGTGCCTGGGCATCCAAACGAGGTTTTAAGGAATTCCTTTTAATCCATAAGGCAGCATCCCTCTTCTGCTTGCAGGAAAAAACCAAACCCCTAACAGCATGTGAATTCATCCCTGCGCTCACCCCTGCCCTTCGGTCGGGGAGTCTGAGGCTGTGAGGTTGGGTGATTTCCCAGCTCTATAGGAGACCTTGGTGTATAAATTAAAGTCAGAATGGAGCTGGTTTTGGCTCCCAGTCCTTGGCTCTATCTCTAGATACAGAGATTTTACAGGCAGTGATCTCGGGAGGCTCCAGGTTGGGATATGAGAAAAAGTTAAACTTGTAATCAGCAAAGGTTTTCTCCAGATCCACAGGTCTCTATAAATAAGGAATTAAAACCCAAGTTGTTGACACTATTATTTCTGGCGAGATCCATATCGTAATTTAATTCCATTACAGCTTTTGTCTGGACTCCTGAGCGTGGAACAGTCCCACTGCTGTGCACATTTAAACGTCTTCAGACTTGGAGCTGGGTTCTGTTGGCTAAATGTCTCTTTTCCCACTAAAACCTTCCGAGAGATTGTTACCAGGTAAAAGAAGCTGGTGGCAGGTGTCTTAGTGGTGAGCTTGTGAAAGCCCAACTGAAAAGTAGTGTTCTGAGGAAGGGGAAGGTAAGACAGATGGTTCCCTGTGGGTACGGGTGCTGCAGCAGCACTCAGGGATGGGTGCTTTGTGGGTGTCTCAGGCTCTGATGCCGGGCCAGTGATGGGCAGTGGGTCTGGTCGCTGGTGGGGTCCCCAGTCCTGGCACTGAACAGCAGCTGGGGATGCTTGGGGAAGGAGCAGAGCAGGGAGTTGGGGTCCTGGGGTCCTGAGCCCCTCCATCACCATCTGCTGCAAACCTGGGGTGAGGCTCACTGCCTGCACAGACCCAGCAGGACCCCGGCTGCTCACCCTGGGATGTTATCTGATTAAACCCTCTTATGGACTTGGGGACTAATCCTGTTAAAGGAACACGTTAAAGAGCAGCACAGAAAGCAGCGGGAGGGCTAATCCCTCTGCTCCTGCCTTGGTGGGCTGAGCTCCCACCCCGGGGTGTGCTGTGTCCACTCATCCCGCAGCCCTCGGGGCCAGGGCTGTGCCACCCGGCTGGACCGGTGTCCCCTGGGGTGTGATGCTCCACTGTGGGATGGGTCTCTGGTGGCTTTTCCCCAGTCACAGTGGTCAGTGCAGGGCTGGCTCACTCACACCAGGCTGGTGGTCCCTCCCGAGCAGCCAGAGGCCATCCCAGGTAAATCAGTTAATTCTGGCCATGGTGTTGTTCATGGTTAGCAGGATTTAATTAAGACAAACCCTAATTAGTTCTAAACAGGATGAATAGTCTGTTTCTCCTGAAGAGTTCCCTACTCTCATCTGGCAGCTGTTGATGAGCACAGGGCTTGAGCATCAGAGGGCTGAGCCTGTCCTGGGGACGGGGTACATGGGGGACCCCACATTGTGCTGGAGAGGTGCTGGGGGCAGCTCAGACTTGGGGATCAGAATTGCTTTGGGTCACTGATTGAAGTGGTTGTTGGATCCCAGTGCTCAGCAAAACCCGTCTTCTGGTTTTGCAAGGGTCATTCCTGGGGTGGCCGCTTTCCCTGCAGCTTTCTGCTCCCCCACAGCCCTTGCCATGGGTACAGCTCACGGGGTGCTCAGCCCCCTGGCACCGGTGTGTGCCCAGCACCCGCCTTCGCCCAGGGTTTATCAGCAGGAGCAGCCGGAGCCTGGCGCTGGCTCTGGGGTTATCGCCTCACGTCCTCCCGCACCGCCTCGGAAACGCGCTTTGTCCTGGGCCACCCGCCGCTGCGCCGGGATTTGGGAGCCGCCGCCGCACACCCTTATCTGCCCCACGGCAGCCCCCCGGCACCGGTGTGTGCCCAGCACCCGCCTTCACCCAGGGTTTATCAGCAGGAGCAGCCGGAGCCTGGCGCTGGCTCTGGGGTTATCGCCTCACGTCCTCCCGCACCGCCTCGGAAACGCGCTTTGTCCTGGGCCACCCGCCGCTGCGCCGGGATTTGGGAGCCGCCGCCGCACACCCTTATCTGCCCCACGGCCACCCGGGCTGGAGATAAACACCAGCACCGCGGCTGGGAGGGTGCTGGGCTCCCGGCAGGCTGTGGCAAGCCAGGGACAGCTGCTGTGCTCTTGTGGGTTTTATGGAGCTGGGTTTGAATTGTCGTTTTTGAGCTGAGCATCGCGGTGGTTCGGGCCGAGCGAGCGAGTCCTGGTGTTCATCTGTGTTGGGTCACACTTTGACCCCCTGTTTTCCAGCAGAGTTCTGGGATGGAGCTGGTGCTGGTGCTTTGCGATGTTCCCTGTGGAAAGAGGGTTGAGTTGTAGGGGGAAAGTCAAGGAGAACCCCAGCGTGCTGTGTCCAGATCAGCTCCATGGACAGATTTGGTGCAGAAGCTTGGAGTTGTGGGTTTTTGGGAGGGGGAGGTATTCCCATGTCATGCCGAGGGTGAGGAGTGAGGCCCCTCATTCCTTCTACTTTCCGGAAAATTGCACCCCTGGATATTTTATTGCAGGATTTTTAGGTACAAAAGGCCTCACATTGGGTGAACCCCACGCACGGGTGCCGCGGCGCTGCCTTTACTTTCATTCTAAGGAATGTGGAGGATGTTTGGAGCCCTCCCCCCAGCCCGTTTCCTCCAGCAGCCCCTGCCACCCGGCCAAGACAAATATTGGTGGTAAACTATTGAACTTCCCTGGTCCCGCTGCTCCCCGGCGCTCACAGAGCAGTGCCTGTTCTCTCCCCCTCATCCTCGGGCAGGGGCCGGGCTGGGGAGCACAGATGTGTCCCCATGTTGGGGACAACCTGGGCAGTGCAATGCTGCTGTGTGGTGATGGGAGCTGGGAGGTGTGCGGTGAGCGCGCGGTGAGCGTGCAGAGTGCTCTGCGGAGCTGAAGCACCTATGGGGCTGCACCCAGCTCCTTCTGCCCTGCACCCATCCCACCCACCACCCCAGTGTGAGCACAGGGTGGGCTTGGTGGCAGAGAGGAGGGAGATGATCATCCCTGAAGGGTCAATGTGATGACTTGTGTGGTCTCTCTCCCACCCTGCATGTGCTTTATCGGGCTCTGCAAGTCGAAATATCTATATATGACCTGTGAGCAGTTCCTCCAGGGCTGGAGGAGGCTGCAGGGGCTTGGGGTGAGGACCAGGAGCTGTGTCCTCACTGGTCCATGGTGCAGAACACGGGCTTCCCCATCCCATGTTAGACACCTTGGCTGATGGCCGGCTTTCTGCAGGGCTGCAGGTTGTTTATTGATCTGCTGGGGACTGCACCCCATGCCCAAAAATCAGGGCAGCTCTCAGGTTGGTGCTGGCCCCCATGGGCTGCAGAGCATGGTGGGCAGGAAGCAGCTGTAGGACGTGGGGTTTGGTACATGGTCTTGTCGTGGTGTCCCCCAGGTCACACACAGCCCTGGCATGGGCGCAGGGTGAACGCCAGGAGTGAAGAGCCTGAGGAACCTCAAGCCTTGAGGAAATATCATTCTTTCTGTGGGTGAGAAGAGCCCCACCTGTAAGGGGGTGGGATGGTGTTCTCTGAGGAGGGAGTGGTCCTCCCTGGCATGTCACAGGAGAGCCCCCACCATCTCGAGGGGGTTTTCCCTGGGCATCAGTGGTGCCAAACTCATCACCGTGGGAGTGTGAAGCTGGTACGACTGGATTCCTGCTAATGACCCGGGGTTATTTTAATAACAAGGAACAGGGTGGGCATTAACGAATGGTTTGGTGATTGCTCAAGGCTTGGCCGCAGCGAGAGGCTGAAGGGTCCAAAGGGCAGGCTGATAGGGTGCTCAGGGTTTGATGGGGTGCAGCTCTGGCCGGAGCCTCCGGCTGCCAGGGAGCGCGAGCTCATGTGCAGGATGTGCTTTGGGCAAGAAGCTCCATTTGGGACCCGTTGCCTGTCCTTGGAGTGGTGCTGAGGATGGTGAGACGTGCTGCTGTGGGTGGCAGTTACACCTCTGATTTGGGGTGCTGTGGAGTGGGGTGCATCTCTCCCCAAGGGGCTGTGAGTTCTGGGCTGTGGTGCAGCCCCTGTGATCTGGGAAGCTCATTCCCAGCATCTCCCACTGCCTTCCCATCGCCCGCAGCGATCCCTCCCCTCGTCCCGGGGGTTCATCCTGAGCGTGGGAAGGACTTTTCCCCCCGTTCCAGCAGCTCCAGCCCTGCACGGAGCGACCGAAGCTCCTTGCCTCCTTTCCCCCCTACTTGCCAGAAAACAGATCCCTCTGGATCTGGTGAGATCCCTCTGGATCCCAAACAGAGATCCCTTGTTTCTCCTCTTGGACAAATCCCAGCCTGCCAGGACTCGTGTTTCTGCCCTGTGTTTTCCCAGAGCTGATCCCCCTGGAGCAGTGGAGCTCGCCGGCATCCCGGCTGTGCGTTCCTTTGGCAGATCCTGCTGGAAAAGTTGTCTCTCTCAAAGAAAACACATGCACGTGGCGGTTTCGCTCTCCTCCATCCTCCCTCTCTCCCTCCCAGTCTCTCCCTGGGCTGGCCCAGCTGCTCCCAGCTCCCAGCCAAGCCTGGTTCCTGGCTCCAGCCCCACCCGAGCAGAGCGTGGGTGCCTTCACTCTCCAAATCTGCTCAAACGCCAGCAAAACGGTGGAAAAAAATATATATATTAAAAAAATCTGCTTTCGTAGTTTGTGGCTGAGAAATTCCCCAGCTGTGGGGCTGCTGAGGAATGGCAGGGATGGCTCAGCTGGAGCCTGCGCTGCTGGGGGGAGGCGGGTGGGATCAGACAGACCCCACGGAACCGGACAGGGCTGATGTCCCCACACCAGCCACCCTCCCCTGGGGTTGTCCCCACTGGGGACACATGGTCCTCACTGGGACGTGGTCCCAGCCATCTCCCCTCTCCTGAGAGGCTCCTTTGTGCTCAGGGATTTCCATAATGCCGCGGCCGGAGCTGTGGCACAGTGCTGGGGATTTCGGAGAGGGGCAAATCCAGCTTTACCCCCTCGCCTCTTATTTCTTTGGCAGCAGTTTACAGCCCCCGTCAGTGTTTCACCATTAAGTGAAATTCTTCTCCCATCTCCCCGCTCTGGTGTGGGGTGCCATGGGGGGTAGGAGCTGTGCCGTCCTGCAGGGCAGCCCAGCCTGGCAGGCACCGTCACCGTGGGCTGGAGATCAGACGTCCTCCCCACCCTTCACATCCTTCCTCCTCTTGTTTTCTCCTGCCTGGCACTTTCTTGGGATAATGACCTTGTGTTGGGCCGAGGTCCGGCCCTGTGGCAGGGTGCTGGCACAACTGCCCTGCTCTCCCACTGGTTTTGCATCCTTGGAAGGGACCAGGTTGGGGTGCACGGGCTTGGGGGAGACCTGGACCCTTTGGTGTGAGCTCAGGGAGGGTGTGCACCTCTTCCTCGTGGCTTCTGCAGTGTCAGGGGACAGTGAGGGATCTCACTGATCTTTTCTGATAGCTTTTGCATTGCCCTGGAAAGGGCTGCTGGGGGCAGAGGGTCACCAGTGACAAGTCCCTTCTGCTGTGTCTGGAAGGGCTGCAGGGCTCAGGGTAAGTGTCCAGGCTGCCCAGAGAGGGTGTGGAGTCTCCATCTCTGGAGATGTTCAAACCCACCTGGACACTTTCCTGTGCAACCTGGT
>NW_010338657.1:7661-10130 GCF_000700745.2 Antrostomus carolinensis
CCTCACCGCTCTGGCTCTGTCCCATGGCTGTCTGTGGGCATCATCCTTCCCCTCGGCTGTGGAAGGAGCTGTGGCTTGGCCGTGGGTCCTGCTGAGCACCCGTGGCTGGACACTTTCCACTGCTCACTGGGATCTCTTGGCTGTCCCCTGGTTCATCCATCATCCTCGCTCGCTCCCTTTGTGCTGTGTTGGCAGAGAAGGTGGTGGGATGTGTCCAAAGGGCACTGGGCAGCCGTGTTGGTGCGGCCCCAGGCTGGTGTGAGGGTGCTGGGGCAGCAGAGCTGCAGCTGGCAGGGAAAACAGCACAAATTTATTAAAAAAAAAATAAAATAAAATAAAAAAACATTTTTTTTAATGCTTCTATCACTCAGCTCCAGCTGGAGCAATTTAAATAATTGGAGTGATTTGAATAATGGAAGCAATTTAAATAAGCTTTGGGGCTGGCAGGCGTGGTGCCTGGCAGTTTGGCTTGGTGGTGAGGGACGGTGACACCGAGGTGAGGGACGGTGACACGGCGGCACAATTTGTGCTGATGCTGTCGGGAACCCGCAGCACCCCTCCTCTCCTCCCGGTGATATTTTAGATAATTCTGCTCATTTTGGGGTGATCACAGGCTCTGCCAAAGGGTATTTTGGGGCAGCTCAGCCATGTCTGAGCCCTTCCTTTTCTCCCAGGGCAGCGATTGCCGTGGGTGCTGCCGCAGTCCCTGCGTGTCCTGGGGGAGCACCCGAATTTTCCTCGTGGCTGTTGTGATGTGGAAGCAGCTGCTGCTGCCCAGGAGATGCTGTGAAGCACGGAGCTTTAAGAACAAGTGTTGGTCAGGCTGTTGGGTCTGTTTGGGAAGAGCAAAGAGATGGTTTTCTCTTTTGACCACTGATGTTGGAGCTGAAACACCTTCTCGGCTAACGGGGCGGGTGGTAATTAGAGTTGTGGCTGTATAAAAATGGAAGCAGGTTGTTTACTGAGCTGGTCCTGCCCGAGGATTTATTCCTGGCCTGGCTGGTGGGGCACCTCCGGGTGCTGGAGCTGCCACCTTTGTCACCAGCTCCAGCTGTGGGGAAGGGGAGCATCTGCTTATGTTTTGGTGGGCTTGGCATCCCACCAGCCCCATCTCCCCTTCCCCCTTCTTTATTTATAACATTTCACCCACAGCTGGAGCTGGAGATGACTCTGGGGGACAGAGCTGGGTGAAATGTACGTGTGTGGGTGTGGAGAGAGGGAGCCCCAAACCCTTCACAGACACGTGTGTGAGGCTGCAGCGTCCTGGCGTGGAGCTGAGGACCATCCAGGGGTTGGGAAGCCCCAGGAGCATCCTTACTCTGCTTTTCCCAGTGATGGGGATGGACCTGGGGGTGCTCTGCCTCCCCCCTCGCAGTGCTCCCAGCAGGCAGTCCCACTTTCTGGCTGGGTTTTGAGGCTCCTTTGACATTTGCCATCAGCAGTCAGCCCTGTCCCCACTCTGCCAAGTGTCACCGAGGTCCCCCTGGCCTGGGGGGATGCAGGGCTACAATAACCTCCTTTCTGGTGCTGCTTTAATGGGAAAAATTGAGTCATTCCTGGGGGAAGGGGAATGAAATCCAGCCCGGCCGTGGCAGGCAGCGGATCCCTGGCAGGGCGGCGGATGGCGGCGATAATCCCGCTCCTGGCCCTGTCCCCACTCTGCCAAGTGTCACCGAGGTCCCCCTGGCCTGGGGGGATGCAGGGCTACAATAACCTCCTTTCTGGTGCTGCTTTAATGGGAAAAATTGAGTCATTCCTGGGGGAAGGGGAATGAAATCCAGCCCGGCCGTGGCAGGCAGCGGATCCCTGGCAGGGCGGCGGATGGCGGCGATAATCCCGCTCCTGGCCGTGGTCCTCGTGGCGCGTGGGGCTGTGGGCAGTGCCGGCACCTCCTGCTTCTTCCAGCTTTCCTCATCTGCAGCAGGTTTTCACATCAGGGATGTGAGGACCCTCCTCCCCTTCCCAGATCAGGGTGATAAACATCTGCTTAACATTAAGTGCATCCCTAAATCTGAGTGAAGGCAGCAGCCTTTGAGCTTCCAACAAAATTGTCGTAATAATTGTGGCAATTAAAGCTTGCCCGGGGCTCAGCTCGGCTCCCAGTATAACCATTGCTGCCAAGGGAGGGTGCCTGTGTCAGGGCGGGTGTAAATGGGCCCCTTGTTCTGGTGATGCTGCAGCCCCGGGTTCCCCTCCCTGTGTGGATTTCTCCTGCTCTGCTCCTTCCCAGCACTGCCCCTCGCTGCTCTGCCTGGGGTGTGATCCAGACCCTGTGCTACTGGAGCTGCTGTTCTGCTCTGCAGACCCTAGAAGTGTCTGTGTGTCCCTCCCCGCTCGCTGTCTGCAGCAGAGAAGCCAAAGTGCAGGAGGTGGAGAGGTCCTGGCTGGAGGTGAGACAGTGGGGATGGACACCGAGGCCCTGAGCAGTGTGTGTCCCTTGTCATAGAACCACAGACTGGTTTGGGTTGG
>NW_010338658.1:0-639 GCF_000700745.2 Antrostomus carolinensis
TCCCTTCCAACCCAGACCAGTCTGTAATTCTCTGACATTCTTGGTGCTCAGCAGATCTCTGTGACTATGTGCAAACTACTTGTTTTGTCAGCAACATATAATTTTGCTGAGAAGAGAACAGTTTCTGCAAGGAAGGCAGAAGGAATGTCTCCTCATCATGCAGGGGTGTCCTCTCAGCTCTACGTTGGGAGGATGCTAAAGGAGAGGCTGCTAAAATACTTGTGGCATGCACAATACATCTCCACAGCATCCCCAGAGGTGTTGGGACCCTCCTGGAAAAAAAAATCCCCCGACTCTGCCCTCCCCTAATCTCCACCTGGGGCAGAACTGTGGGTCCCAGTGGTGGGGTGAGGGGGTTTGGGTTGCCGAGGGAATATCCCTGCTCCCATCTTGCCACCTTCACGGCCCCGGCGCAGCTGCTCAGCGCCCATCCTGGCGGCACATGGCGCCGAGCCTCGGTGGAACAGTGCTTTGCAAGTCACCGGAGCATGAAATGGGCTGAGCCACCTCTGGGCACGGCGCCGAGGGGCAGCTGCGTCCCCAGGGGAGCGGGGTTGGGCCGGGGCCCGCTGGCTCCTCACGGCTGGAGCCGCTCTGGCCGGGACGCTGCTGCCCTTAGCCGCTGGGGGTGGGTTTAGG
>NW_010338658.1:662-5302 GCF_000700745.2 Antrostomus carolinensis
CCCGGGTCTTGCACCGCGGTGTCTGTCCCAGGGCTGGGCTGGAAGGTCAGGTCGGTCCCGCTGGCACCAAGAACCCCAGTTGCTTTGGCGTGTGCCTGGCACATGTTTTCTGTGCTCAAGCCCTTGATATCCACGGGTCATGCCCCATTCATGCACGTCCCCATTGCCTTGGTGATGCCACCAGGGAGGTCATTTACCGGTGGTGGAGATTTGACACTGGGTTTAGCCAAACCAGGAGGGTCTACTTTGACAGAGTGGATGCCTCAGGGCCGCTTAGTTTTTTTCCTTCTTGAAGGCCAAAAAAATAAAACTAAAATCAATCTGGGCACTGTCCCAGCTTGTGGCCACCATGGCTCTGCATGGGGGTGCCACAGCCATGTCACCGCTGAGCTGAGCTGGAAACCCTTCACGTGACACTAGAGTCTTCAGATGCAGCTGCTGGGTTAATGACCTTTCGTAATTACTGTGCCTAATTATGAAGCATGGGGAGCAGTGAGAGCATCTGAGCTCCAGTTGGGCCAAATCCCCCGAGTGATGGGTGAAGGTGCTGGGTGGGCGATGGGTGAAGGTGTTGGGTGGGTGCTGCACTCCTGCAGATTACAGGGTGCCCAGGGTGCGGGGGGCTGTGTGGGAGCAGGCTGGAGAAATCCTGCCTTTCCCTGGAGCACGGAGGCTTTGGGAGGAGGAAGCCCCCAGGTTGCTGTGCCTGGGCGGGAGGAACGCACCCTTCTCAGCCAGCCCCTTCCCTCCAGCTGTAACCTGACTTGCCCACCTGGCCGCTACGGAGCCAACTGTGCTGAATCCTGCAGCTGCCACGACGGCGCCTGTGACCCGCTGACGGGCGCCTGCCATATGGGTGAGTGCTAGCGGGTGCGGGTCGGGGTGCTGGGCTCTGCCGTGGGGCTGACACCGGGGCTGAGCCGGGTGGTTTTGTCTTGCAGAGGCCAACCAGCGGATGGGGGTGATCGGGGCGGGAGCCCTCCTGGCGCTGCTGCTCATCCTCCTCCTCTCCCTGCTCTGCTGCTGCTGCATCTGCCGCAAGAAGGATGAAGCCCACGGGTGAGTGCAGGGGCCAGGCAGGCTCTCGCCAGGCTCTGGCACAAAGTCTGAGCAGGGGTGGGGAGCTGTGTGTCTGGGGACAGTTGGGGACATCGTTGACCAGTGCAGGGCTGGGACCAGTGCGGGGATGCAGGGAAACTGAGGCACAGCAACGCTGCCCACTCAGCACCGTGTGCCCTGTGGGTCCCCAGGGTGTGAGCAAGTCCCGCTGCATCCTCAGGGCAGCACCCAGCTTGGGGGGCTGATGGAGGAGGAGCTAAGGGTGAGCCCTGCCTGAGGACCCCCTTCCCCCTCTTTGTTTCCCTCTCACTGGCCATCACCTCATGGAGACCCAGCAGGTCCCCTCCAGTCTCTGGGAGGCTGGAGCTTATCTACAAAGGGAGCCCTAAACTACAGCAAGGTCATCAAGACATGACCGAGACCCCCAGAACAAACCCTTTGGCCATGGGGTGAGACCTGGGGGGAGGTGACAGGCTGTGGCAGTGCCAGCTGTCCTGTGCAGGGACATTTGGGCCAGGGAGGGTGAGTTCCTGCAGCAAGGTCGGGATGCCAGCAGCATTTCAGCAGCACCAGGTGACATCCTGCTGTGGGGACAGGGATGGGGCAGCCCCATGGCACAGGGGGAAGGCTTGTGCTGTGATGAACGGGCTGTGGGAGCTCCTCCAGCTGTGGAGAAATCCTCCTCTCGTGCCGCCGGCTGCTGCATGGGAATTTTCCGGAAGCCTCCCCTTGCAGCCCTGCCAGCTCCATTCCAGCCAGCACAGCTGGCTTGGAAAGCCCGGGGGCTGCATGGAATTATCCTGCAGATAAAGGCACAGACGCAGCCCAGCCTGGTGGAGTGTTGCACAGGGAGAGGGGAAGTGTCCAGAGGAGGCCACGAAATTGGGGAAGGGTTTAGAGGGGAAGGGTATGAGGAGAGGCTGAAGTCACTTGGTTTGTTCAGCCTGGAGAAGAGGAGACTGAGAGGAGATCTCATGGGGGTCTAGAACTTCCTCCCAAGGGGAAGAGGAGGGGCAGGCGCTGATCTCTTCTCTCTGGCCACCAACGAATGCCAGGAGCAGAGGGAATGGCAGGAAGATGTGGCAGGGGAGGGTGAGGTTGGCCATGAGGAAAAGGTTCTTGAGGCAGAGGGTGGTGGAGCACTGGAACAGGTTCCCCAGGGAGGTGCTGATGGCACCAAGCCTGACAAGATTCCAGCAGCATTTGGCCAAGGCCCTGAGGGACATGGTGTGAATGTTGGGCTTGTCCTGTGCAGGGACAGGAGTTGGACTCCATGATCCTTGTGGGTCCTTCCAACTCACAACATTTGATGATTCTGTGATTCTAAGTGGCTCAAACAGACTCCTCTCTCCTGGGGTGCCCAGACTCTCCTGATGCTGTCCCAGTGATGGTCCCTTGCTGGAGCATCCCAAGGGACTGCAGCGGTGGTGGGCACATTGCAGGTTGCCTTCCGTCAGCACACAAAGCTTCTCACTCCTGCGGCTGCACAGAATTGCTTGAACCCTCAGCCCCGGGAGGCTTCAAAACCAGAGAGCAAATAAAGAGAAGCCACGTGTTTGGTTTTGGGTTGGGATGATTTTTATTTTTTTAAAATACTCATGGTCTTGGCCTGGCATTGCGGGTGTTTTGGGGCCGGGCTGTTGATGGCCACAGCTAAATCCAGCCCTGCCATCATCCCCTGGCTCTGCGTCTTGGTGTGATGTGCAAGTGGGCAGCAGCCCCAGCAGGTCCCTGTCCCACTGTCCCTGTCCCTCTGCCCTGAGCCACCCCAGGCTGTGCCCCAAAGCCCCTTGTATTTTCAGCATCCATGAGCTCTCTCAGCCCATGAAGGCTGTCCCCACTGCAACACCGTGGCCAGGGTCTCTCTGATGGGGCCATCACCTTCTCTTGCAGCTCCAGCCAGGAGCCAGCAGCAGCCAAGAAGCCACCAAGATGCTTGTGTGGGCGTTTCAGTCGAATCGGCATGAAGCTCCCGCGCATCCCCCTGCGCCGCCAGAAGTTACCCAAGGTCGTGGGTAAGGTGCTGGGGTTTGGGGAGGGGGCAGAGAGCCAAACCCCAGGAGCTTGACTTCTGGCAGGGCAGTGCCTGTGACTCCCAGCATCCTTTCCAGCCCCAAAGGCGGGGTGATGAGCGCGGCAGAGCAGTGACAAGCACAGCAGAGTGGTGACAGGGACACACGGGTCCCCAGGACCATTGCAATGCCCGGTGTGAGCTGCCTGGCTCACAGGAGCTCAGCCCTTCCTCAGGCTGCAGCTTCTGGATCTCAAAGCTCATTGTTTTGTTTCATGAGGACAGGTACCTAGTGTCTGGACATCTGCTGAGCTGTTTTGTGAGGTTTTAGGATCATCGGGTAAAGGAACAGTCCCCATTGCAGCAGCAAAATGCCTTCTTTGCCCTTTTGGTCCTGACAGAATCCCAGAATTGCCTGGAATGGAAGAACCCTTTAAGATCATCAGGTCCAACCATGAACCCAACACTGCCAAGTCCCCGACTAACCCATGTCCCTCAGCACTGTGTCTACACGACTCTTCAATCCCTCCAGGGATGGGGACTCCACCACTGCCCTGGGCAACCCCTTCCAATGCCTCAGAACCCTTTCAGCAAAGAAATTCTCCCTCACATCCCATATCAACTGCCCCGGGCACAACTGGAGCCCATTTCCTCTTGTCCTGTCCCTTGGGCCTTGGTTGAACAGACCCACCCCCACCTCTCTCCACCCTCCTCCAAGGGACTTGCACAGAGCCAGAAGGTCTCCCCTCAGCCTCCTTTTCTCCAGGCTCAACACCCCCAGTTCCCTCAGCCACAAGGGAACTCAGCACACTTGTGCTCCAGACCCTTCCCCAGCTCCGTTGTCCTTCTCTGGACATGCTCCAGCACCTCCATGTCCTTTTTGGAGTGAGGGGCCCAAAACTGAACCCAGCACTTGAGGTGCAGCCTCAGCCTTGCCCAGGACAGGGCCCACCTGGGCAGAGTAACCCTGCCCCAGCTTTCCCTCAGGTCAGAGCATCCGAGCTGGGGCTGGAGCCCCCTCCTCTGCTGTGCATGGCAGGGGTGAAGGTGGAGGGACAGAGATTTCGGGTGAGCTCCCCACACTGCCCAGGCACATAGAGGGGCTGCTCACACCCAGCAGAGCTCCTGATCTGGGGGTGTTGGGGCTGTCGGGGACCCCCCACCCCCAGGCAGTGGGGACACTGTACCCCACCCACTTTGGAACATCCCTGTGTTCATCCCAGCGTCAGGGTGGGGATGTGTTGCCTCGGAGGGGACCCTGTTGAATAAACTGAGAGGCAAAGGCAGTGTCCCCATCCTGTGCTGGCACGGGGCTCAACCCTGTGTCCCCCGAGCCCAGCACCTCCCCGGGTGGGCAGACCTGGTGGGATGCCCTGAGCAGCCCCATCCTGGCACGAGGCAGCTCCGCGTGAGGCCAAATCCCCCGTCCCAGGCTGGGGGGATGGAGGTGACCCCCATCCCAACACGCCGTGCCTGAGCTCCAGCATCCAAGCAGGGGGTCCAAATCCTAACGGCGTGAGGCACAGCAGAGCCCTGTCCCGGACCCGGGTGCGCCAGGGCTGGAGAAACA
>NW_010338658.1:5415-8200 GCF_000700745.2 Antrostomus carolinensis
GCCGCCCCCGAGGCCGCTGGCACCCACCCAGCTGCTCTGTCTCCGTGGGGTGGCAGCGGCCCCGGGAACGGCTGAGGATGTGGCGCTGGTGCCGGGGGGGATGCTTGGGATGGTCTCGAGTCCCAACTGGGCTGGAGCCGGTTCCTGAGGTTGGGGGTTGTTGTTTCTGTGGGGGAAAAGGTGTTGGTCAGGGGTGGTCTTGTGTTCACTGTGGAGCTTGTGTGGTCTTCAGCTGCTCCTGGTCCCTCTGGTGCAAGGCCCGGTGATGCCTCCCACCCCTGCTGGGTTTGAGGACCCCTGGGCAAGGGAGCCCTGCCAGGGTACCCGCAGCAGCTGCATCCCTGTGATGCCTAGTGACTCTGGTGCCACATCAGCATGTGGCTCCACCTGAAAGCCAGGGTGGCAGAGCCCGCTTGTTCCCTATTTTGGTCCTGGCCTAGCAGGAGGGTCCAGGGATGCTGAAATGCCCCATGCCACATGCTGGGTCAGCAGTGGAGGTGCTCAGGACCCTGTGGGATGTCACAGTGAAACCAGCGCTGGCCAAAGCCAAGGACACCTGGTAGATGGTCCCTCCAGGTCTGCTCATGTCCTTGCACAGCCACCACCATGGCCACATGTTTGGACTGTTGGATTCCTGCACCAAAACCAGGGAGGTTTTCCCCTCTGGGCTCAAACATGATCATGGTCACCACCAGCGAGCACAAGCCAACACATGGTAGAACCTCCCCAGGTGGGACAGCAGGTTTTGAAGCTCCATTGAAGCTCATCCTGTGCTTGGAGCCACAGGTGCTCTCCTTGAAAGCTGCTCCCCCACCTCACCGCTGGCTTCATATCAGCACCATCTCCCTGGGGGTCGCAGCTGAACTGGCAGCCCCCATGGCCACGTCCTGGGCTGATGGCAGTGGCTGCAGTCCCAGGTTTGGGCATTCGTGTGTGTCCAGGTTTACAGGGTTTGCTTGTGTGGGATGTCAGTGGTACCAGCGTGTATGTCACCCCGCAGATGCTGGGGCTAACCCGAGCTCTGCACCATGGGCTGCCCGCTCCTGCACCCCACCGCCACGTCTCCTCCGAGCGGCAAAGCTCAACCAGGGTGATGCCAAACATGGGGACCTTGGGATGAGTGGGAGGGGGCAGCCAGGCAGGCTCCTGGGCCACCCTACCATGGCCCTTCTGCACACAGGGCTGGGTCAGCACCCTGGTGCTATGGCCCCAGGGCATTTCAGGGTGAAGCAGCAGGAGGGGACCTGAGGGAAGTCCCCCCCATCCCCATCAGCCCGTGGTGTATTGGCCAGGGAGGATGAATCCCAGGGGACCACACAGGAGCCCCCAGCCCAGCTCCGGGTGCGCTGCACATCCTCTTTTTATCCTGTGACCATATCCTGGGTCTCATGCAAGTCCCAGAGATGCCTCATGGCCGTGAGTCCCAGCCACTGGTCACGCCTCTTCTCAGGAAGCATCTCCCTTCATCTGCTTCCAGCTGGCTGCTTTTAATTTTCCCTTTTTGGTTTTTATTACAAGGAAAACCATGTCAGAACTGCCACTTCCCCCTCTCCAGGCCATTTGCTCTTTAAATATCTCTGGCTTTTGGTTTTTGTTGGCTATTTTTTTCTCTTTCTCCAAGAAGCCAAACTGTGCAGAGGCGAGCGTGCATCGCTGCCATCATTTCCATGACCCTGCATCTCTGAAGCCAGATTCCCTAATAAAGAATAAATGTTCCAGTGCTCATCCCAATAACACTTTGAGTTATGTCATTGTCAAACAGGGATGTGGTGCAGGAATCCAACAGTCCGAGCAGGAAATTGTGACTTAGATGGTTGGGATGTGTGCGCAGAGGTTGCAAATACCTGGAAATATTGATGTCCAGGTAGGGGGAACCTACCTGGTGTGCTGGGTTTTTGCAAAGCGGGGCTCTGCCTGGGCTGCAGCCCTTGCCCACCACCCTGGGGACAAAAGCCAGCAGGCAGGGGATGGGAACAAGAGCAGCTGATGCCACCCAGTTCTCCAGGAGGGTCGGTCCCCTCCACCCAGCTGGGTGCTGCCAGAGTCCTGCGGGTACCCCAAGGACAATGCCAAAGCTGCAGGCACCCAGGAAACACTGCAGGGTGGGCTGGGATGTGAACTTCTCCAGCAAAAAGCCTTAAAAAATGATCAAACAGAAAAGCCAGTGCCTCCCGGCCCAGACAGCTGCCACTGCTCAGCTTCTGGAGTTTTTTCTTTTTAACCATTGAAACCGAAAATATTTTTACCATCATGTTTTTCCTCTCTGGTGGTTTTTCCTCCTCCTCTTGGCTTCTCTATGGTGGAGGGGACAGTGCCGGAGGGATGCTTCTCCTTGGTTGAGATGGGAGAAACTGGCAAAGGGATTGAAAAGTAGCAGAACTGGGAAAAATAGTGCTGTGCACCCCCCGGCCTCAGGAATCCTTTTATTGTCCTTCTGCCTCCTCTTGCAGAAGGAAAAGGAACCTGGAAACGGTGATGCTGAAGTGACACTTACTGCAATTAAAGCTGGCAGCAAATTTCTTTCCCCAGGAAGCAGCACTGGGACTTTCTTTGCAGGGTGGCTGTGCCAGGCTGCACAGCTCATGGGTGACCACTGTGATTCTCATCAGGTCCTCATGGGACCCAAGGTTTTGGGTGGCTCATCCCTCAGCCATGTCCATCCACCGATGGGCCAGGACCAATTCCATGAGATTTACTGAGGCCAAATGCTGGGTCCTGCACTTTGGCCTCAACAATCCCCGGCAGCGTGACAGTCTTGGGGAGGAGTCGGGGGAGAGCTGCTGGG
>NW_010338659.1:0-2164 GCF_000700745.2 Antrostomus carolinensis
ATATATAAAATATGTTTTATATCATTTCAGAGGGCTTTGTTTAACTATTGGTGAACATCTGTTTTAAGAAAAAGCAATGTCTGTATCTCATTTTATTTTTGTTTAGAGAAATCAGTTCTGCAATGTGCTTTTGGAAAATACAGGATTATAATAATTGTAACTGTGCTACACGTTTAGATTCTGGTTTGTTGTGCAGAAGTTGCCTTTTTTCTGCCTCACCTGCCATGCTGAGGAGCATTCTCTTACACAGGCCAGTGTACCCAGCAGATGTCCAGACTTCTGGAGATTGTCTTTGTTGCCAAATCATCAGGTGTCTCCTTTACCCAAGTCTTTTTGATCGTTTGTCTTTGAGATGCTTGTATTGGCAGACCACAGGCCATCTGGAACGTTTGACTTTAGAAACATTAATAATTAGGCCATTAGTGTTCTGCAAGGATGTTACCTCTGCTTTAAAGTAATAGTTTTCCACATCAATAGGAAGACAAAAAAAGAGTTACTTTTGCATACATTTTGAAGTTGAGTCACAGCTGCTTTAATTGTAGAAATTTGTTTGGACTTTGCATCACTTTTTCGATTTTTAAACATATCCTTAAGTTACCAGAACTGTCCTTGAAAGCTATTCTAAATTAGAAATACTTTGCAGGACAAAATTCAACTTCTTTTTTTAATATCAGGAGCCTTAAGAGTCTATAATTATATTGATTTTAAAAAGCAAACAGTCTGTAGTTCCATAGTGTGGTTACTGAATAGGCTTCACTTTTCATCCAGAATGACCATGCTTTAATGAAAAACTACCTTTGGCTTCTATTTCTTGGTTGGTGGGAATATTGACCACTCAAAGTTAGAGTGATTCACTAATAATATCTCCATTACAATAATTCAGCAAACAGCAGGAGAGAGAAATGCTGATGACAGTTGAAGAGAGGAAAGGGAGGAAACTGGCTGACAGATGAAGCAGTCCTCCTATGTCGCAGTGGGAAAACTTGAGCACTCAATATGAGCGATCAGCAAGCTTCGTTTATTGATCAGCGTTCAGCATACTTATACAGTTCTTAATGAGATCATACATATTCTGTAATCTAACTAATTCATTGGTCACTATCCTAAACGTCAACCCCTCCCCTAGTTCCTCATTCTTGGTTACTTACTCCCTTATTTCTCATGCCTTAGCTGACCGTAAGCATCCTGTTATCGTATAACAGCTGCAGTCAAGGACAGTGTGTCCTTACCACCTTAGCACTTCAGACTAGCAGAGTCCGATGTTTCCCAAGATCCTGGTCAGCCATCTACAGTATGTCTATGTGACCCTTGTCAGCTAACCAATCCTCCACACTCCTATTGAGCAATTCAAATGTATATTTTAAATAATTACAGGAAGAAAATATATTGTAATAAAATGCTGCCCTTTGATGAAACCACTCTGTTAGTTTCACAGGTGGCTTTACACACTTACTGAATTTCAAAACCAGTGATTGAAAACATATTGAAGTTTTTGTGTAAAACTAATAATTAGTAGGAAACCTTCCTGATATTTAAGATAAACTATGACCTATTATTTTGAAGACCAAAGATTTTATATCACAGCCATTTTGTTGATTGTCTTGTTAGGTACTTTCTGCTATTTAGCAGACATGGCTCAGATTTTCAAAAAGCTTTTGTACAGGGGAAGCTGATTAAAAGGTGTCTGGACCCTGGTTGTGGTGTTTTAAGTGCTTTGCTGTAGCTTTTAAGGCATTATTGTAACTGAAACAGAGCAAGATCTCTTATATTTTAGAAATTTATGGTAGGATGCTTACACTGATTGTGTTTTCTCTTTTTTTCTTGTGTATTGGTAAGAAGTTGCAGTTGTAAACACTGTGAAAAGTATAGTTGGTTTCTTGGTTGGTTTGTGTGTTTCTCTCTCCTGTGTGTTAGTTTGTGTGGATACATAGTGAGAAACTTCATTTCTCTTTGTCTTGGTGGAGGGAGAAAGGAATGTGGCTTCTGAAATGTAAATCCTGTTTCAAAGGGTGTTTATATGAGCATACACCTGCTTCCAAGCAAGCTACCAAATTCCATGTTTTTCCCGAGTTCTCCAGAGTTAAGACTGAGTGGCAGTTTGCTTTCAGCAAAAGCAAAGACTATACTAGGAAAGACAGTCAAAGTCTATGTAAGAGGGCAAGGG